>NW_015373917.1:711041-805005 GCF_001272555.1 Dufourea novaeangliae | reverse complement strand
TTCAAGGAAGCCATTTTGAATGCTTCAACTAAATATATGAATTGAAAAAAGTGCTCGAAAAAATTCTCATTTGATCGTAACACAAACCACGAAAT
Organism: Dufourea novaeangliae; assembly: GCF_001272555.1. Taxonomy (NCBI): domain Eukaryota; kingdom Metazoa; phylum Arthropoda; class Insecta; order Hymenoptera; family Halictidae; genus Dufourea; species Dufourea novaeangliae. The sequence continues at coordinate 804,910 of NW_015373917.1, read as the reverse complement.
CACGATTATTTCACTTACGGTTAAAAACAATATAAAAATAAGTAATGAAATGTCACTTTGTTGTTATAATAAATGTTATAATAAATGTTACAATAACTTACCAGAATTCACCAATTTCCCGCCGAATTCCGTTTGAAAGGACTCAACGATACTCAGGACGGTAGTGCATACTTTCAAGCCGAAACTCTGAAACAGAAAATAAACATGCATTTTAAGTATTACACAACGTTAAGAATCGTTACGTTACAAATGAATAATTATTGAACTCGTGGTGTGTCGCAAAGATTTCAAATTGAGTCAGAAATACGTAAACATTATATTAATTGGTACACAGTGAAACCGAAAAGTAAAGCGATACCTACGGTATCGAATTAATTTGGGATTATTTAGTCTATATTAAATAAATATTAAGGGACAGTAACGATAGAGAGCTAATGAAGATACTAGTAATTAATATATATGAATAAACATGAAAAGTAAATGTCAAACACTCACTTTAGCACGAGCAAACGGCTTCTACGTCTTAGTACGTCAACTTCTCCGAGACGAATGACACTTCGGTTACACTCGGCCGGTCTCGAGCAGTTCATTCGGCTATCTTCGGGGGATTGCGAGTAGCTGATTGGTCAGATCAGAGCGGTAGTTTCCCGCCTAATCGATTTGGCGGGAAAAAACATGTGCACTACTCCAGTTTAAAAGTCGAATGTAACACTTAACAAACTCATTGAAGAATCTATGTAAAAATATAAACATTTCTACGAATTTCTCGCGCAAAACTATACCAAGGTATATTTAAATTAAATAATTTTTAGTTAACAACCACCACGAACATTAACACGTAGTCATTGTCTAATAATTTGCAATGAAGTAAAATTTATTCCATATAGAAGTTCATAAAACGATTCATTTCTTACAAATTTCTAAATACCTCGAGTTTTATATATTTGTTATAACCAATTACAGTTTGCATTACAAAAGAAGTGATAGAATGTTTAACAACCCTCACCGAAAATGTGATTGGTATAAATATTACATTGTTTGTTAATTATATGAATACGTGAAGCTGAATAATAAAGTGCAAGGAGTCGCGTATATATTCGACTATTTTAATAAATTCATACCTTACAATTGAAATAAAGCTGAAGTAATATCCTGTAGAAGATTGGCTAGTAGAGCTCTTGTTGAATCGAATTTTATTATTTACTTACTCGCAATAAATAAAATTATTGTAAATGAATGATGTGTGAATGAAGTTATATATGTATAAAGATTCACCAATTGCCAAAAGGTAATTGATTGTGCGTATTAGGATTCCTACATAAAGTTGTACAATTGTATACAGATTGAGTTTTTTAATTATTTCATATAGGTATGTAATATTTATAGGAATAATCATTTGAAACTCTATTATTGGTTTAGTTTTACTTTGTACTATTTTAATAAGTTATGTATTATCACACCCTAGACACAATTTTTTTAAATAGGTACTCATCTCATTAATAAACTACATATTAATTTTTAGCTTTTTACAGCTTAAAGATATTTATCATTCTTATGCCCAGAGAGGTTATGACTAACGTAGACATTGTTATAAGTTTGTCTGTTTAGGGAACTAATAACGAACAATTGAAATCACGAACGCTACAATAAACGAGCTTCCATCACAGACGAGATCCCATAAGATGTTAGGTCTATTCTTATATCTCGTCTGTGCTACCATCCCTAGTTCAACACAAGTAGATAAAATAAAGATTCATGGTGAACGGCAAGGAATATCATGGAATGGCAAGGAAGAATGTCTATATACCAATTGTTGGTCTGAAACAGAGCATTTCAAACATGGATGAGTTCTTATTAACGAACACAAATTATTATTTTTTTTTCTATGAAATGTGTTACTAAAACGTGTCAGGAATTTTCCACATGCACACATTAAATTGAAAAAAATTGTGTATCCAATTTATTATATTTGAATGCGATGATACCTACACGTAAATACAAAGGAATTTCACTATTCATTCGCTTACTTGATGAATTTATAAAAGATAATTACGACGAGTTTCACATAGAAACTAGTATGTAGCAAACGCGTTTAACAATAATTAATAATTAAGTTACAAAAGATCGCGCGAATATTACGGTGTGGAGGGAGGGTTCTTGTATAAATTCAACTAGTCTACGCCTTCTTTTTGATTTTCTTCGTGGGTTTCGTAATTTTCGTGGCTCTCGCGGGCGAAGATTTCTTTCTCGTTGGCTTCTCTGCCATTTTCGCGTATTTATCGATCAGAGCATCGAAGAATTTGTCGGATTGACTCGCTCGAGCCTCGTTTCGACTCTGAATCGCCAGCGCTAGATTGTTTGCAGCTGCGTTTTCCTCGTTTTCGATCTTCAGCATCTTATCCAGACGTTCGGCCTCTTTTGCTTCCCTCGCCCACTAAAAACAAACACAATTCATTCGTTACTAACGTTCATTCTCAGATAGGAAAATATGAAAACGCATATTTTCATTTTAAAACATTACAAATACGTTCACATTTGTCTTCGTATTTTGTATTTGAAGATGGTTACCATTCCCAACTCTTGATTATTCTAACAAATATGGCGGCGGTATTGGCTGTGCATAGAACTTCTTTTTAGCAACGAACGTATACACCGAATTAATATGATTTTAATCGTTATTTCGACTGACTACCGCATTAAAAGAATTTCGTCTCTCCTTTTAGGTATAAATATTTACGATTAAAAATGTGACCCTTACGTTACGTGCACCGCCATCTTGATTACCGATTATTCCCAACACTTGACCTACATGAACAAGGGATCTGCTTAATGGCTGGCAGATAACGCCGAGTGATGGGTAAATCAGTAGTCGAACGGCCTGCAGACCGCCAGAGCTCGTCCTTATTAGCGTAATTAATTACGACCACTTCAGGACACACGTAACCCTCTATTTCCGACTGTGGCCATCCGCCTATCCTCCAGATTATCAGCACCACGACTTGCCGTTCGTCCGTTAAGACAAGTTAATTTTAACGAGGGGTCGTCGATTCCATGGATGGTCCGACAACGCCGGATGTTCGCACGCGAATCCTCTTCGTATTGTCTGAAGCAATAATTGGCTACGCGCCAGCAATATCGTTTCGCGATAGAAACAGAAATACGAGGAAGGCACGGCTGGTTGATTCAACAACGCCAGATTAAATGTTCGAACACGGGGGGCGTTCTATTTCTACGCGCGTAAAACTACTTTGAATGCACCATGAAACTATCTATAATTTAACGCATTCTTACGTCTTAGTTGAAAATGTATAATAAATTTTTTATTGTTAAAGTTCGTGATATTAAATAGGATATTTAACAAAAATTGATGGAATCGAGATCGAGGCATTTTATGTTAAGATAACCCTCGTATAACACAGTGATTAGGTTTCGAAAAATTTCCGTGTTATTCGAAACTAAGAATTACTATGTATATAGATATAGAAAATAGGGTTAAATTCTAGAAACTAAGAAAATTATATTATTTTACACAACTCTTTAACCGTATGCTAGAAATACTCTGTTATTAGGGGATTGCCCCAATTCTCTAATAATGTGAGAGAATCATCGTGTTATACGAGGGTTATCTGTAGAAAAACAAATAAACGATCTTCGTATGGTTGTCTGTTTTTAAGAAAACAAACTTGGAGACTGTTTCCTCCCGTTTGAATACATATCACTAGTGCGTCTGACCATTACACGCCACTTCTACTTCCAAGAAACAGATATGACAATGCAATGTTATTTGCGTTCCATTAGTACTATTGTTTTCTAATTGAAATCTAATTCAAATTAAATTGGTAAAATTGGTAAAAAATATAAAGCGCGATATGGAGCCCCAGCTGGATAAGACACAAAACGGGGAAGCTACCTTAAGAAGAACAGTGGCTTTCACATTTGTGGTGAAACAGTTCGTAAGATTTTCGACGAAATATCTCGAAATAACAGAAGACTATTCATGAATGTTCTATAGATGCTCATAAATAGCGTTATTCTTAGAAATGTTTAAACAGGTATCAGTCATCTTTTATGAGAAACGCACCATGTTGTGCATACTTATCGATGATGTTCCATATTGCTAGTGACCTACTCCATAATTCGGCGCTGAGGAAATTCCGTTATTTATAATTTCTGGCAAGTACATCGAACAGGCATCCTAATGTTAGGTCGTTGCACAACGGTTCGCGAAATTCTGAATGCAGCCGGTTATTGGAATGGCATTCGATTCAGATCTGATCAAAGGGAGTCGAGCAGCGTTGCCTAAGAGACAACTGTGACATCGTCCATTTGGTTAAAATTGGTTGCTTTGCATATTTCTGATTGTTCTTATAACTAAAGCGTCATATGTTTCGTTTCAAGCATGTTTTGGTTGAAAGGAATTTCAACATTCTCGTTGACATCAGTATTATTTTCAAGCAAACGTACACAATATTTCATGCTAAACAACCCACGCCAAACAATATTTCATGTTAACCTACTGAATAGAAACCAATTGTTTTATCGAGCCAGTAATTTGTAAACCTAGATTTTTCAAAGTGGTTCTTCCCTTAAACTACAATTGTTACATTCTATAAAATTTATACAAACAATAGAATGCTTTTCAAAATTATTAACAAAGAAGATCATAACATCGTACACGGCAAACGTCCTCTTCCGAATGGTTCGCAATCTAAAAATTAATGCAAAGTTCACAATTTCTACATATAGAAACTTATCTTAAATCCATTGAACAGTTCGAAGGTAGCGATTGTTTCATGTATAATTCTTACCGAACGGTTCCAAACAGCGCAGAATTAATAGGGGGAAGGGAGGAGGCCCACTATCAAGAGGTGCCCTAATATAAGCCTTCGGTTTATCTCACAAAATTTTGTTTACTGTTTCCCTACTGAAATCAAAAAATTGTACTAAATGTACAAATAAATCGGATCAAAGTTGTTAAAATATAACGAAGCATTGTTCGTTAAATTTCAAGTTTTGAAGATTTATGTATTTTATTGTATATTGTATTATACAAATTTTGTTCCCCCTCAATCAAGGAGGCTCCCGAAGGTTTAATAGTCCTGGGCCACAAGAAATCTTAATCCTTTCCTCTACATTTTCAAAAACGTGAACCTTACCTGTTTTCACTCGGAATTTCCAAATTCCCCATACATTTTGTCCCTTCAGTAGGGACAATCGGGTACAAAGGGTTAATACACTCTCGCTCCAGGCAGATATGATACTACAATTTCCATATTCACATCTGCAATAACCACGCAGAATTCGCAACCGATAATGAATCATCCACCGTACCAAGCAGTCTTCGTTCATTCCCATTCGTGCAATTCTATTAATACCCTATGGTCGGTAACCAATCAGCGATTCCTCCTCTTAATCTATTTAGGGGCCGAAGAGGTGTGCCAAAATATCATAGGTTCGCGCGTACGAACTCGCGGCGTCGACGATGACGGAACGATGCGCTTCCGCAACCTTGAATTACTCGGTCTCCTGGTGTCCGTAAGAACGAACGAACGAACACATCTGGCGGCTCGCCTGACCACGCTCCGGATATCATCCGAATCACGAAATAATTGAACACCGCCGGCCGTTGGATTGGTTGCGTAACAAAATGCATTCCCGTCGCAGCGTGTCATCGCCGCGGAATTTCGCGGGGAATCGCGACGACAAACTTCATTCCGCGGGTTAAGGATGCCACGTGGTCGGAGATCCAGAGATACGCTTTAGCACCACAATGAAACCCTTTCAATCGACGGCGGCGTGCTGGGACTCCCGAGCGCGAGCAAGGCCGCGCTAAAGCCTCCTGTTCATTTAGAGTTGGCATCGGTCGACGGAATCGCGTAACACCTGTTGCGAACGTGAACACGGGAAGCTGCGCCGTTTCGAACTTGACATCGATCGCCGACAGACTTTCTCGTCACATAATACGTTCGAACGAAATAAATATAGGGCAAACGATAGACATTCGGTCACGAAAGTATTCAGCCACTTAGGCATTGACCCTTTGACTGCGGAGCTTTTTAGTTGTAAACGCTCTCTGTCGACTGAATACTTATTCGCGTACCGCGAACCCTGTCAAGGTACCGATTTAAAAAAAAGAATAAATAAGGTATTAGAAAAAGAAATGAGACTTCTTTATTGTCGTTGCTCGGATAAGTATAAGAACATGAGCATGTGTGTCGATCCCAACACTGATAATTTTTACTTATGTCGGGAGTGTAAGCTGAAAACATTCGTCAAACGCACACATAATATAACGCGAATATTCCACATGAGGTTAATAGGAGATAGGAAAATTCTCGTCGTAAGTATTCACTGTAAGTGGAAATAGTAAGTAGCGAACAGACGCATTAGTCAGACGTATTCGAAGAAATGTACAGCCGAATTTCTAATTGAATTTATATTCGGAAACATACATTTAAATAAACGATTTCTTTCCTATCAATGTGTATACATATAATCAAATATATTTAGTGGCACGAAGGGTAATAACATTAGAAACTTTTTAAAAAGAAATTTACAACCTGATGTCTGATCCTCAATAGAAGACTCGATGTCAGCGACCTCTAGTCTTAAGAAAGTTGTTCTAGTTGAACTGTAATTGACTGATTCAAATGCCATTCTACAGCCGGCCTATAGAGCAATTATCAATGCACTGATTGGTCTGCTAATCGGATTAACAAGACCCTATAATAAATGATTTGTTCGGGCACACAATGTAATATCTTTACCAACCCATAAGTCATCCTGATCTCTTGAGCAGCACAGCGTCTCTCAATTAACTAGTCGAACTGAAAAGCAACCGAAAGCAGAACTCATAAGTGGATTCGTCCCTGTATGTTTGACTCCTAACGCTCAAGAATGCCACCGCCTTCACCCTTACACGACTTTGTACAGTTTCTGCCGAACAGTGCAATTAGGAAATGAGAGCGAACGCTCGTCATACGTCCCGAACGAGCTCCCATCAGTGACAAAACACAATATCGCAGAAACCAGAGTATCTTGATCAGATGCACTGGTCAAGGTCGTTACATAACACCCGACATTAGTAATTATTTCATTACCACAACCGGATACATCGCGGCCCTCGTTGCTTGTTACTTTCAATTGATATTCAGCATCGCGACTGCCGCAGAAATCGTATTCGGTATTCCTGCGGCGCAAACAATATTGCACAACTTTGTATCTGCGTCTCGACACATGAATTCTGTTGGGCGAGTCGTTGAAAACGGAATTTATGAATAGATTACCCAGAGAAGGGATGCTTGGACAGCTATCAGAATCGAAGAGAATGAGAACGCGTCGCGCAACGATTTCCATAAGCGGCGGGAAAATACAAGATAACGGAACTTTACGCGGAGACGCAGTTCGCGACCACCTTGGATAGACAGCCTGCGTCTGCTAATGGTAGCAGATTGTTTATGAAATTTAAGACAATCGAAAACCAAAAGAAGAAATATTTGGAATTAAAATTAATATAATAAAACCGCATTTAACGTTTGGATTAATTGTTTCTTATTAAAATTTGATCGAAGAGCATTTTCATCGCTATGGGTTACAACTAATTAATGTATAATTCTTATTGATTCCTCTGCACTTTCATTTTCTCTAAAATAAAGATCGAGAGGGCATCATCGCCAATTTGCCATAAAGGCGTAGTGTTGTCTGTTAATAAAGTGGGTAGACTAACGATTACAAGGAATGAGCTAATTGTTTCTACGTAACAGTTCCAGCTGACTCGCATAAACATCTGAAGAAAGTGGAAAGGTTTCGTTCACCCCTATCATCAAAACATTTGACTTAATCAGTTATAGCCACTACACTGGATTTAATCACTTGACTCTCTCGTTACTGACGCCGTATACATATACGTATACATATTGTGGACCAGAGAATGTACACTGCCATTCGAAAGACTGAAACATTGTTCAACTTTTAAGTGAACAAAAAATATTAAAAATATTACATATTAACACTAGAGCTACCAAACTCGTCAAAATGACGGATTACAGATTTACTATTTTACCATTACTGGAATGATAAAAAATCTTCGAACAAAAGTAAGCACGAGGCGCCTGAAATATCTGGAACGAGTAAATCAGAATTTCGTAAAATCGCTCAAAACCGACGACAGTTCACACGTCAAACCAAAAAACCTATACGTACGCTATAATCACTGCAGGCACTGCGGTATCCATTAGAACCAATCCACCGTAGATTGTAGACGGGTTCCCTTCGAATAGAAAACGCTGAATTTAGCTGCACACCAATCACCCAGCCCAGTGTCCTTACGTTTAACTGTTTAATGGACATCATCCTCAATGTCCCATGACTAACAATTTACAACGGCGGCGAACTACGTAAATGTCCGCACAGGTGCGCGCTAGCGATTCGTTTCGTCGATACAAGTTACTATTAACGTTGGATATAATTTTTAGCTAAAATCCCTCCACAAAACCACCGGCGACCAGAACCATCAGAACCGTGACGACCAACAGGGATATGGATCGTTGGAACGGCGACGATGAATTGGGACAATTGGGCAACGGTTTGTCGGTGGTCGTTTGGACACCCTCTGCTCCCATGATGGTCCTCGGATCGCTCGCGGAAGGCGGCCCGTGAACGGTCACGGTGTGTTGGTAATAGGGCGGCTGATAAACATTGTCCGGCGAGGCCGGTTGAATCATTTCTGGCGGCAAAGGTCGAACGACATGAGTCGGGCCCGAATCGTCCGTAGGCGGAACCCTGTACTCCGGTGGTCCGGTGTCCACGATCGGGTAATTGTCCCAGGACACGGTGTTCCTCTCTTGCCAGTCGAGCTTGTACGGTTCGTCGGTGGTATGCTCCACATTGGATTCCGCGAATGGCGAGGTTTCTTGGTCGCCAGCTGGGCCAGGTGCCAACGGGAACGGGCTGCTGGCTTCGCTCGAATAATACGGTTGTTCGTAACGTTGATCCTCGTTCTCATGGGGTGGGTAAAGTGGAAATTCTGGTCTGGCACTGGTGCTTTCGGGGAATCTCGGCCAAGATCTCAAGGTCGTCTCGTCTACGCTCAACGGCGTGGTCGGATTCGGTGGATAGGTGTCAATGTCTAGGGGTAAAATTGTTCTTGGGGGATGGTAGGTCTTAGTATCCTCGTAGGACGGTCCCATCGTCGTACGCTCTTCTTCGATCGACGGAGAAGTTGGTCTGGGTCTTGGGATTGTCCTCCAATCTGGAGTCTCGTATACTGGACGATACACAACCTCTTCTGTCGTCTGTAGCCTTTGCGGTACATACGATGGGGTTGATTCGACCGGGACTGGAGTCACTGGTGTCAGATGCAGCCTCTCCCGATACGCGGGCAGAGGTGTTGTTATTGGAACTGTGGTCGTGTCATCGTAGTCGCTATCGTAGTCGATGTCGTACTCGTACGTGATATCCGCTGGGACCAGATCTTTAGTGATTCGGTTCCATTCAGGGTCTCTTTCGAAACTCACACCATGCTTCTCCAGGTAGGTGCTGACAGCGTTGGGACACTTGAACTCCGAGTTCTCGGTCAGGAACATTCTCTTAAGGTCTTTCAGGTTCGTCAGAGCTCCTATATTCAGGCACTGCAATCGATTACCGGAAAGCCGTAGGTCCACCAGACTGGGTAGGTTCTTGAACACACCGTCGTCGATGGTTTCTATGTTGTTATAGTTCAGGTCCAAATATGTTAGGTAATTCAGACCCCTGAACCAAGGTTCCTTAATTGTGGTCAGGTGATTGTTGTCCAGACTCAATTGCTGAAGATTCGTTAGATGCTGCAAGGCACCCGGTTCAATGTCAGTTATTCCACAGTCGGAGCAACCAAGGACCCAGAGCTCGGAACCGAATCTTGCGAACGTGTCTGTTGTTATCCGTGACACTGGCATCGACGAGATTCGAATTTTTCCAGTCGATTCCGGAAGGTCGTTCAAATCGGATAGCTGACCGCCAACACATGAATATTCTATCATGTCATCGTTGTTCACATGTCTACACTCGCCCTGCACTTTACCGACACTCGCACACAGAACAGTCAATATCAACAGTTGTATAATGCCACCCATTTTCAAGCGTTGTGTCGTACAACTTGTATTCCTCTTATTCTTTTTCAAAATCACGCGATAGATCGTGGAGCTTGGTGATTGTGACCGTGAAAGAGAACACGTTTCATTATTCTGTACACGAGAGAACGATGGTTCAAAGGTTTACGGTCATTGTGGTAGGGATTTTAGCAGAAAATTACAGCGCATCTAGCGGCGGGCTAGAACCGGCCTAATTGTTCTTTAGACTGAACCCGCTCTTGCGTTCCCTCTTTACTTATTTACTAGCACTCCCCCTCCTCTGATCCTCATGGTACTAGTCCACCTCCTACTACTACTTCCAATCATGAAGCAGTACTATCTACTGATAAAAATAGAAAAGCTTGAAAATAGCGCGCTGCTCACTCGTTCGTCAGATCTTTGATGTGATGCGCAGCGGGGTGGGGGTAGGTAAATCATGATCGAATTTATGAGCGCTTCGTCATTTGCAATGTTGCGCGTAAATATAAATAACAGAACGTGCTCTTAACAAAGTTTTTTTGTCTGCTAATTGTATTTCAAAATTTGTTTAATCTAATTTATTTTGGTTATTCTTATTCCATTTTCCCTAAAGTTTTTTTTTATAGCAAACACAATATAATACATTTCTTAGTTGACATGTAGTATCAGTTCCACGTTTTGAAAAAATGAGAATACTATAAAACTACTAAATATTAGGAAAATGGTATTTCATTTATACCATAACATGGGTAACTTTTTTGTACATACAATGAAAATTAAAGTACAAATTTGTATCAGTTTCTCACAAAACTGTGAAAAGGAGCTTACTTTACTCCTTGACTAAATAACTAATATGTTTCTATTCAGAATTTTATTCAGCAAATCAAATTTAAACATCATGAATTATTATTTAAAAGTAGAGTGGAAAAGTAAAAAAAATTATACTTTTTAAAGTACTTCTTAATTCTTTATAATTATCACTTACCTTGCGCTTTCTACGTAGTTTCTTCTTCTCGCATTCCTCAGTGAACTCCTTATATTCTGGTACTTCACTCTTTTCTATAAGACCTTGAATAATACTATGCAGTCTTGGTTCATCATCACAGCTTGTAAATGGAACAGTCTCCAAGATATAGTCCATGTCTCCTTCACCTACAAATAAAATTTAATCCATGTGTTTACTGTGTCTGTTGAACTTTATTGTATATTATACACAGTTCAATTTACTTACTATCCATATAAGCACGTTTCAAATCTTTGATTTCTATTTCAGATCCTTTGTAGTTCTTTTCATAGTTATTAATATCCTCCACTGTGATCTTTTTGAAAAGTGACTTCCAATAGTCAGCCCAATTTCTCATCATAACTTCTTCACTTTCCTCATCATATTGACCCGACTGATCATATATCTTGCGTTTCTCAATGTCACTGAGAATGGAATGAATTCGTCCAAGGACTTTGAATTTTTCTGTTGCTTCTGCCTTGACATCTTCTTCAACACGATCAGGATGTACAAGTAAAGACAGTTGATGGTATGCTTTCTTCACTAGTAAAACATTCAAAATAATTATTGTCTATTACTGAAAATGCAAAATTAGATATAAGAGTAACTTTTTATTTGATTTAATGTTTATGGAGCAGTAAACATTATGGAAAGGTTATGTACACCCACCTTGTTTGTCATTGGCGGTTCTTGGAATTTTGAGAACCTCATAGAAATCGCGTGCACCAAAATACTGTTCACAGAGATCTAATAAACTGGCCATAATTTTGATGTTTTTCTAAATACTGACAAGTTTTGGATTGAAACAACCGGATAGGCAGTATGGGAAACGTTGTATCTTTGGCGCTTATTTTTGGTTAGTTATATTCGAATAGAAATACGTGACAATGACATCTATTGTCGTCGAGTCACACGAAAACTATACACTGTCGGACAAAATAAGTTTTCACGTTGCAACTCAAAAAACCCTATAAACCGTATCCCTATAGTTATTACGAAACTAATCTGGGATTAGTTAGTAGAATAATACTCTCTAACGGCTGGGAACCAGTACTTACAAGAACATTGTTAAAATCACATTTGTTTGCAACGTTGACACTGTGTCACGTCATGCGTACCCCGGTTAGTTCACTTTGCATAGCTCTTACACCGTTATACGGAGAGCTTTCGTTTAGATAAAGCACTCAATTTGTAGCTGAAAATACGTAGATTAATCCACTATTATTGATAATAACAATAAACGACCAGAACACTGTTAAAATCGCATTTAATCGCGGAGTACCACTTTTTTTTGGACCGGTGGCGCCATCCGTGGCGAATCGCTGAAACTACTAGCCAGTTATATGGCTAGCAGTTTCAGAGTTACGCCACGGATGGCGCCACCGGTCGAATAAATAATGGTACTCCGCGATTAAATGCAATTTTAACAGTGTTCTGGTCATTTATTGTTATTTTCAATGACAGCAGATTAATCTACGTTCTTTCAGCTTCAAACTGAATGCTTGATCAAGACGTAACTTGTCCATAGAACGTTTGAAGAGCTATTTAAAGTGAACTAAACGGGGTACGCATGACGAGTTACAGTGTCAATCGTTGCAAACAAATGCGATTTTAACAATGTTCTTGCGATTACTGGTATCCAGCCGTGAAAGAATAGTAATCTACGTTCTTTAAACGGTGTATCTAATGCACAACGAAGAAGAACCATGCCCGTTTAGTGGTGTAAATGTAATCGAAATCTATTGCAAGTAGGGTTGCCGCCCTATAAGGGGCTGCGGTAATACAGGCATAACTAATTTTACTAATTTAGGGGTTCTGCACTATTGGGTCCATGCATTAAGTCCGGAGGGACAATTTGAGACAAATGACGTTCATTTTAAGCGCTTAATTACTGAGATATTCGCATTTTTCCATCACTAGGAATGTTCACTCACCTGTCGGTATTATTTGGCTAGCAGTTTGAGCGAATTGCCGCGGGTGGCGCCACCGGTCAAAAAAAAGTGGTACTCCGCGTTTAAACGCGATTTTAACAGTGTTCCGGTCGCTTATTGTTATTATCAATGAAAGCGAATTAATCTACGTACTTTCAGCTACAAATCGAATGCTTCAGCTAAACGAAAGCTGTCCATATAACGATGTACGAGGTGTCCAAAGTGAACTAACCGGGGTACGCACGACCAGATACAGTGTCAACCGTTGCAAATAAAGTGTGATTTTAACAGTGTTTTGGTCGTTCATTGTTATTGCCACTGACAGGAGATTAATCTACGTTCTTTCAGCTACAAGTTGAGTGCTTGGCCAAGACGAATCAGCCGTTATAGGGTACGAATCTACATTCTTTAAGCTTCGAATGTAATGCATGACAAAGAAAAGTGTTGCCTGTTTAGTGGTTATGTAATTGTCACAGATTTCGATCGGATTTACACTGCTAAACGAGCATCAGTTTTCCTCGTCATGGATTACATTTGAACTTTAAAGAACGTAGATTACTATTCTCTAACGGCTGGAAACCAGTAATCGCAAGATCATTGTTAAAATCGCATTTGTTTGCAACGGTTGACACTGTATCTCGCCAGGCGTACCCCGTTTAGTTCACTTTAAATAGCTCTTCCAAGGTTCTATGGACAAGTTACGTCTTGATCAAGCATTCAGTTTAAAGCTGAAAGAACGTAGATTAATCTCCTGTCATTGAAAATAACAATAAATGACCAGAACACTGTTAAAATTGCATTTAATCGCGGAGTACCACTATTTATTCGACCGGTGGCGCCATCCGTGGCGTAACTTTGAAACTGCTAGCCATATAATTGGCTAGTAGTTTCAGCGATTCGCCACGGATGGCGCCACCGGTCCAAAAAATAGTGGTACTCCGCGATTAAATGCGATTTTAACAGTGTTCTGGTCGTTTACTGTTATTATCAATAATAGTGGATTAATCTACGTACTTTCAGCTACAAATTGAGTGCTTTATGTAAACGAAAGCTATCCGTATAACGGTGTAAGAGCTATACAAAGTGAACTAACCGGGGTACGCATGACGAGATACAGTGTCAACCGTTGCAAACAAATGCGATTTTAACAATGTTCTTGCGATTACTGGTTTCCAGCCGTTAGAGAATAGTAATCTACGTTCTTTAAACTTCGAATCTAATGCGTGCCGAAGAAAAATGATAACCATTCAGCGGTGTAAATGCAATCGAAATCTGCCGCAATTTGGGTTGCCGCTAGAGATGGCGTGAACTGTTACTTGTGAATCACTCGTGATTCGATCACGTTTATTCTCAATCACGACGATTTTTCACAGTGATTCGTGATTTCTCGTGATCGTTTCTGATTGGTGGAGAAACCTAACAGTTCTTTACACGCGACACATAATCTGTATATTTTATATTAACTACATCAAAACAAAAATTCGTGTTATATCGTATAAAGTGAAGGAATAATTAGAAACAATGAAGAATAATGAATAAATTAATGATTATAAATTATAATCTACATGTTACCTAGCAAATCATTCTTTTAGAATTTCTTGTCTTTTCTACTGATTTTTACAAACACGAATAGTAATGTAATTCATCGTAAAATCATATTGAATACATTTTTCTGTTTAAAGATCAAGGACTTACGATCGCAGTGAGCAAATTCACTCAAGATAAAAAAATCGCAATCACGGTTGTGAATGAAGTTAAATCACGACCGTGATCGTGATTCGGCGATCACTGTGATAAATCACCGTGATTGGGAACGAACGTGATCGAATCACGAGTGATTCACAAGTAGCAGTTCACGCCATCTCTAGTTAGCATTCTCATTTCTTCTCTGGTACTACCAACATATCCATGGTTACAAAAGCAGTCTAACCTAACGTAATACTGTCTTAACGAATCTGTAAAATACTCCGTGACAATGGTTTTAATAAGTAATAGTAGTTATATAATAAAACAATGTGTATCAAGTATGAAGAAGAATGGTATCCGATACTTTAATTTCAAGAGTGCTAAGAATGCTATCATAAATTGTTTTCGATCTCAACCAATAAAACCTCCATACAAGCATATCTGTCAACTTGGCGACCCTGTTTTACGACAGAAGGCGGCTCCAGTGGACACGCAGATAATAGGGACGCGCGAATTTCAAGAGGTATTCTTGTATATATGAACTTTTCCAGTTCTAAATATTTAAAAAAAAGCGGACCTGCATTTTGAAATGTCAAATACATCTATTGTGATACAGTGCTAATAAAACTTCAATTATTTTTGAAGTATTCCTCATTTATGAGAAAATTAAAATAAAAACCTTCAGTGGTTTTATTATTGAATATATGTGTAACAATATATTTCTATGTGCATATATGTAACAACTATTCCTCTTAAATATGTAATACAAGACAACATTGCACAAATGAATAAGTCTAGATTGATGTTACAGATGCTTGAACAGTTAAGCAATGTGTTAAGGAAGTATAATATGTCAGGAGTAGCAGCACCGCAAATCGGCCTTTCTTTGCAAGTATTTGCTATAGAAGTAAGAAAAAAAATTTTGGATAAAATTGATCCAGAAATTCAGAAGTTTTGTGAAATGGAAGAAGTTCCATTGACATTCTTTATTAATCCAGTCATGGAGATAAAAGGTGAAAAAAATGTAATGCATACCGAAATGTGTGGAAGTATTCTCGGTTATGGTGCCGATATTTTGAGGGCAAGAGAAGTTGAAATTAAAGCTTTTAATCGATTAGGAGAGACATTCTCTTGGACGGCTAAAGGCTGGCCAGCGAGGATCGCTCAACATGAATTTGATCATTTACAAGTAATTTTTTTTCATACTACAAAATTTTCTTGTCAGTTACAGTAGGAGTATACAGTAATATTTCATATACTGCTGAAGTATTAGATAGTGATAAGTACTTTGAATCCAAAAAAAAGGTTTTCTGGACGGTTAAAATTCTCGAGTATTCACACAACAATGATTGCCAGTAATAGAATGGTTTTTATACAATTCCTATAATAAATGTGTATTCAATTATGTGCTTATATTCAGTGTATAAAAATTGTAATGATTTTGTACATTTTATACGCATGCGCGTGTATTTAAAGTTGTTACTCAGTCATATCGCGTGCTTTTCATTGATGTATTTAATTTTCCCTCTCGTGGATTTTTTAAACTTTAAACGCTTCAATGTTGAGGAGCAGAAGTTGGAAAGACTTTAATTAGTATGACTGTGTTACTGTATAAAACGTGTCATAATCGTTAGTAATTTTTTTTTTTTGTTAACGCTGTACGATACGCATACTTTTGTTGGTTATCCAGTTGACGGGAAACAATATTAGTATACTATATAAGGATTAAGGAACAGTCAGGTAAATATGTTATTTAATTATATTATTTTAATTTCAGGGTAAACTATACATTGATAAAATGGATCCATCTACATTTCAATGTATTTTTTGGGAAGAGATAAATGCCAATAAAGGAAAAGTTGAATTTAGATTTTATCAAAAATAATTGTGATAATGATGTTTAAATTAATGTGTACTATATTAAAGACGTTGATACTATTACTACATTTGTTTGAATGTCCTCAAAAAAGTTAAGTGAGATGTAAAGAAATAGGTTTTTTTTTAAATCATGATGACATTTTATTAGAGGATTACAAGTTTTAATTTAGAAAAACGGAATTGGGAAATAGAATTTATTCAAAGCTCAATTTAATAAACATTTCTTAAAGAATTGTCGTAAAACATCTTTTATCGCAATCACTTTGTATGAATACAGATTGTTATAAATGTTGTCACGCACAATACAATAAATAATCCAATTATATTTCATTTACTGCAAATTCTTAACTATCTAGAGTTTATAATTAACAGGATTTTTCTTTGAATTAGTTGATTAGTAATAATTTATAATCTTCATTTTATGATGACTGATACCATGTATCTTTTAAAATATATCTATACGTTATAAACATTTCAATAAATTGATATGATTAGATACTTAAATTAAAAATATCTCCCTTATTTGTATAGATATATTACATATGTTGAAATACTTCATAAAAAATACATAGAAATATCACATTGAGTATTTATTTTGGTATCGTGTACTTCTTTGCTTTCATTTAAGTTCATTAGCATACATAAAAGATTGTTTTTGTTCAGTTCAGATTCCATAATATGGAAGAGTAAATTAGACAATATTTAAAAATTCTTAATTTTGAAACTAAGTGGTGACGTTAGATTTATAACCAGCAGTTTCTGATTTTTTTAAGCATGCAAGGAATGTTTTACACCTTGAGTGGTCTAGAAGAGCAAAAATTGTGAAAACGAATTTCATTAGCATTTGGTTTCTGAATGATTTGAAAGTATACGAGAGGAAACAAAACTAAATTCAATTAATTTCAACAACAAACAACGGTCAATCTAAACAAATAAATTGAAGAAAATGATATTTCATGTACACAATTTAGTACTTTTTACTATAAATTTTTGAAGTATTTACATATGAACAAAAACAATAATTTCGCACGTTTATCCTTACACATTTCTGTACATACTGAACAATTTACTTATTTCTTGTGTTGTTTATAACATTTTTCATTATATTAAATGCAGTAATACCTATGTAGGTATATTTTTACTTAACTAGTATATTAAAAAGCGTTTGTTTTTCCCAGAGTATGTTTGCTCCATGTTATGTTATACTTGAAAATTGAAACAGATCGTAGTTCATACATTTTCTAAAAGTTGCGAATAATAAGACGGACATAATTTTGTCTCCCATAGTCTTTTTTAATTTTGCAATTTTTATTTTTTACACGCTTCTTAATTTGAACAAAATAAAGGATGAGTTACAGAGGTATAAATTACTTCAGTATTGGCGGGTCTATGTAATCATTTTAATGCAAACACAATCGAAAAAGCAATCGCATATTTGTAGAATTTTGTTGTTCAAAAAGTTAAGTAATAAATCCTTTAGTACTTCCCTTAGTACTTGGATTAAAAGTAACAGTGTCATATAGTTATATATTCCTCACAATTGTGAAATTTGCATTGAAGATTATTACAGTTACTTTTGTATTATTTACAATTTCTTATTTTTTTACAATGCCAAAAATTTCCCGAAATTATTGGATACAATTGCACATGAGCAAAACAGGATATTGTTTAGAATTTTTGTTTCTGATGGAACTACATTCTAAAGTAGGAAATATCTTTTGACCAATGAGAATTAATATTCTTTGGTGCACAGGCTATTACGTTTATTAATACACACGATAGGAACACGAAGATTAATAAATTAAACACCTTATGCTTTATAATCGAGCTATCCGCTTTAAGTCACTATATCATGTAATGTACATTCTAAATATCAATTTTTCATTTTGTCAAAGCTTCTTTGTTTTTCTGCCGGATTAAAAAAAACAACGTTCATAAGTAGATCATTGGTCCGTTACTGTTTACGCATACATGAAACTATGAATCAGGGTAGATGATTTGACGCTAATGATGGCGAAATTGCTTTTTAACGCTTCATATCGTACAGTGGAAGATACATATAGATTTCTGTCGTTTAAAGGAAATATGACTCATTTCACGTTTTTCATGTTTTCAACATGTTTCAAGCATTCACGTACAGTGTCTCTTAATTAGCTGTATTGTTTGTAACATCAATTAATCGAACATGAATTAATGTATAAGCGTAATAATATAGGCTGCGACCGAAATATTAACCCTGGAAGCACAGTCGAGTTTCTGTAATTTAGCAACCAAATGTATATGGGATTCGTAAATGTTTAAAGAAATTGTCAATTTTCTTGATCTAAATAAATGAAGTTTAGTGTCTGAAAAGTGATTGTTCTATTATCCGAACACTTATGTCTCCCTATTAGTTCGGATACGGGACGCTCCACTGTACCAGATAATGGAATTGATTCGTGTTCCCTTCAAACGATCGAAATATGTGAAGATGTGGAGGGAGCATCTATGTATGTATATTGCGATTATCTATCGTTATCACATCGAGTTCGACGTTCTTATTCAGTGGTATTTACATCGAAACGAAAATTTTAATTATTATTTAGCACATAGTCGATCGCGCAAGGTCAACAGTATTTGAGCTTTCGTTCTGGTCGATAACGGGCGTCGAATAGTAATGTAGGATCAGGAGCTTTCCTGTGTGAATCCTGTTGCATTAGATAAATCTCGGTGAAGGCGACTGCTTAAGATATGTACTCTTATATCCAGGTGTGTACTCGTTGTTGATGAGAATTCTCCTCCTCTTGTCAAGACACGTGGTCGCTGGTTTGCGTGCTTTTCCATTTTCTCCCCCGATGATGAGCCAGAAACCGATCGTTTCCTCCTCTCGCTGATTGCAGGTACAGCGGTATTCGCGCCGTGCCTATTGAAATTAGAAATAGGGCTGGTTTGCATCGATACAACGATTCTTGCGTATCGGTTTCTACTGCATCGTGATTTAAACTCACTGATCATTAGGTCTGTAGGAAAGTTCTGTCGGAGATGCGCATGTAAAATTTACAATAGCAAGAAAATCCACTTTCTGAAGAGGTTTTAAACTTTTCTCACGGAATATGTATAAGCTGAAAATGTCTGCTGACGGTAGACATTTCTGACAGTGCAGTTTGCAAACATAACTAAAAAAGTTATCCATTACAGTCGGCGAAAAAATAACATCCGTTTCGTGTGGTATCTATTCAGTATTTAAAAGTGTTATGTAATTATCGGTTTATAAATTGAAAATACTAACAGAGAGAAAAATAAAGACACTAGTTAGTCCTATCAGGTTATCGAGTTGAGTATGAATTTGGATTTTGATGTTTATGAATTTTGGACATTGTTTAATGAAAGTATTACCACGGCCTAAAATGTATGTACCACTGTGTAGTAAACAGTTCCACCATGTTTCAATATAAATAACGTACGAAATTTATTATCAATATATCTCGATATTACATTATCCGTTCTACCATGGCTGTATCTCATGATTAAGTGGCTTGGCTAAAAGTACAGACATCAATGATGAGAATTTTACTATGTATGTCGATATTGTCATTTTAATATTATTTATAGAAAATAATTATAACATATCGTTATGAATAATATTCTTTGTGAAAGGTATCTTCTTTGAATCTTTATTTTATGCATGTACTTCAGATAAATTCGATCGTTTCAGTAGACTTTCAACCATTTGTACGAACGTATAAAAAATATCTATATATAAAATCGATATCTCCCTGATCTGCTCCTATGTTTCCCCTTTCTCGTTCAAATCACTATTTATAAGCTATCTGTTGCGTGTGATCGCAGCAAAATCTACGACGAACGAATTCAATTTCACTGTTTGGGTATCATTACTACGCTTGGTGGTTCCACGTAAACATTGGTTTCGCCGTCGTCAACGTTGTTAGGTAGCTCGTGCAAATCTATACACGAGTTTCGTTCGTTCGTTTGGGGATCGTCGTGATCGAAACGTGACTCGCTCGTGGTGGTCGAGGACGATGTAGTGCAAGAACGTTCCGAGGATGTGCAGGAGGACGTACCGTTCCGTGATAACCTGGTGTTCGTCTGCGGACTTCCGGTGCAGCTGTATCGAGACGTCACTGCCTCTGACCGAGATAACACGGGCTCCAGAGGTATCCGTATCCATGGACACCAAGAAAAGAAGTGCGCGAATCCCCGACGAAATCTGAAGGACGCAGAATGATCTCCATCAATCAGTGACTAAGCTATTTTAATTAGGGGTGGGTTGGAATGAAATTTTTAAATTCTCGAAACTTGAATCCGAAACTTTGAAAGATTTCGAAGATCACAAAACTTTCGAAACCTGAAGCGTTGACTTTGTTTTACACAAAGAATGTGTTTTGTTTTAAGAACCGAAGTTTCAACAAAATTTTTGCATAGATATTGACTATAGATAAATAAAACAACAGTATATTCAATTATCTTAGTTTTAGCATTAACACTCGATACTTTAGCAGTTCCTAATAATACTATAATACGTAATCGAAAAATAAAATTTGAAAAAACTGAGTCAAGCTTTCACGAATCATATGCTTTTGAACTGCACTTCAACGATCACGATCGATCGCCAGTCTGCTTATATTTCATATATTTCGACTTTGTTTTTCTTTAGGTGAAAATCTGGGTGAAATTCTATCGAACCACAGGTCATGGGACACTCGTGTGTTTCTGATATTCCTATTCTCCAGATAGAAGTGACGCCGGTTTGCTGTGACAAAATCAGTTAGTTGGATAGTGATACTATTTCAATTATTTCGCATGGAACGATGACACTGGTATATGGTAAATTTCATGGAAACAATCCCTGTGCATGACGTGTAAAGGGACTCCGGCGAACGGCTATTTTCGAATCAATCATCTGGCACCCGTTTCATTCAGTTTGCGGCCGGAACAATGTTATCTGGATTTGTCTTCGACGGTGCGTTAAACTCACAACGGATGCTTATTCCACGACAACTACATACATAAATACTAAATCATAATGGGCGGTTACTGACCACCAGTGGTCCCTGCGTGTTGAGTATTTGATTCTCATTTGTTTACAAATTTTATGAAGTGTCTCAGACTCCATCTGTTAAGGGTTGTAATCGTTAGAAATATTTCAGTAAAAGTTTCTGACTTACAAGCATTTTTTTTACTTTTTACGATTCCTTCATGGTTCAACGGATATTAACAATGCTCGGGGAAAAGTTTGTCATTGATTTATCATTACGTGAAAATTGTGAAATTAATTTAGAAGCGTCTGAGAAAGCTGCCGCACTTAACAAGTTTTTAATGAAAGACATTAAGAGTTTGCGAAAGTTTTAAACGCATTTTTTCTAGTCCGTGACGAAAGAAGGGTGCAGTAATTATCTCTATTAACGAGTCGATTTATTTCACCATGTTAACTTTATACGTTCATGGGCGTCGAGCTTGAAGTAAGTATCATGAAAATGGTTATCCTATCGTCAAACTTCTATAACTTCAGTGACAAAATAATAAAAAAAAACTTGGCCGCGAAGTCACCCCCTTTTATCCTTAGCTACACGTGAAAGTTTCCGAAGTCTAATAACGTTGTAGGGACGACAACTATCTATGTCCTGCTTTAGTTTTTTTGCAAGACACTAAGTTCAAACTTTTACTCATAATACTTACAGCATTTCGTATTAAAAATCATATGTCACTGCCAGTTTTCTGATTTCGTACATAAAGTGTAACATACAGGTATGATAATGTTGCAGTCAGTTTTATAATTAGAATTCGGATGTTTATGCAAGTTTACATTTTTTGGGGATACCAAATTAAAAATGAGAGGCTCAGAAGCTGTGTAAAAAGAGAAGCATTACTAGGTTAATCACTTTCTATCAGTACGTTAATTATTATTAACCCATTAAGGACCAATGTTGCGTTAATGTAAGGATTCATTTGCAATTTTTTTTCAGTCGACTTACATTATGCTATTTTGTTTTTTAACATTGTGGTTATGGAAGGGAATTACGAAGATTTGCTTAATAATTTTTTCGTCACTATTTCTTCTTCCATGTAGGTATGTAAACTCGTAAAGAATAGAAAATCTTATTATTTCACTGCTTGGTCCTTAATCAGTTAATAATTACGCCAGTGGTTACGAAGACTGCACTTCTCGAATTAATGCTTTCGAGCGTTGCTGAGACAAAATGCAGTTAGTCGTGGGATAATAGATGAGACCAGACTTCCAGAAATAAAGGTACTTACGTGCTGATTGACATAACATTTTACCTGGAATTCATCCAGCAGTAGATTATTGGATTGTACATGCTGTTTGACATTGCTAGCCAGTAGATGCCTAAGTAAACTTCTTGAATGTACGGTTTGTTTGTAATCTCGGGCAGGTACGACGTTATGATGAAGTACACGTGAAATGGTAACCAGCACACGGCGAATATGACTACGACCACGATCATCATTTTCACTACCTGAAACAAGCACGTTTTCAGTTAGTGTTGATTTATAGTACTCTTCGCAAGTGACCAAAACTTTTTGTGAATTAGTCCATTTGCGTAATATTCACAATATAGTGATAATTCTGTGAAATTTCATTAAAATTGAATACGATCATATTTTCTGTTATTAAGCAATAATCTACGGTACAGTAAGTGTGCCAAACATTTTTAAGGAATTTTTCTGTGCAGTGAAAGATCACGACTATATTCGTACTATTAAATGTTTATGATTCGACTTTGTTAAGTATAAATCTATTTAATTTGAATGATATAGTAATTATTGTAATAAAAATACAGGACAAAATACAATGTTGTCTTAATTACAATTTATGTGTTTTATCGAGTAATTGATATACCACTGGTTTCTGTCAATTACGTCAAAATATTGACTGTTAAATACGTTAAGATACCGAGAACATCAGAAACCTTTCTAGGTATAACTTCTCGGCGGCCAATTGGAACGCAGCATTGTTACACACGTGCCGAAGTGGACGGTCAGATTGTCCATATGTAGGGGAAAACGCAGGCGCTTTGCCGTTTAATCGTAATCCAATAAAACCACTTCGGCACTGGGGAGAATTGTAAATTTCCTGGTACCCTTGCGCGCAGAATACTTCCCTTGAGCCTTCTTCCTGCTTTCATCGCTTTCATTCAATTAAATGACTGGTCTGACCTGGCATTACTTTCTTCCTTTATAAAAACTGGCTATTTATCGAGGAAAATTCCCTACAGCGTGTTCCATTGCATTTAATTTTTAAAAAGTATTATACTCTTCGCGGTAATATAAACAGCGTCATTTAGTCATAACAAATGATCTATATTGTAATTTATGAGTATTAGGACACCTAGTCTTTATGAAGAAAATTGTGATGTTTCATGAAAATTATGTTTGTTAAAATATAGATTTTTATAACTTAATTTATAGAAACTGGTCTCAATCAGAATATTGTTCTCTGTATTTGAAGTTTCTGTCAGTTTCTAAATATGTCAAGAAATATATTGTTAGGGTTCATTAAACATTTCATAAATGTATAAAGTCTGCAATCTATTTTGTGTGCTAATAAGTAATCCACCATGTTTTTTAAATAATATTGTAACATAACTTGCATTCAGAACATACTCCAGGCCTTTTTTTGTGAAAATAATGGAAGATGATCAAGAACAAGGATGTTGCCTACCAGCCTATGACTAGATTGGCACAGTCTTTTGTTGACTTTATGAAAAATGAATATGAAATTTGGTAAAATATAGTGGATTGTTTATTAGTACACTTTATTAGTGACGAAATACATTGAGGTTTCGTTCTTTTTTCAGCGAGATTAATTAGAGAGTGCTTGGTCGAAGGAATTGTGTGGGGAGACCTCAGGCACTATCAAGTGGTATGGAAAACGATACCCTTCAGGATACAGACCGCTAAAAGTGTCTCACGCCTTATTGGGTCGTGTAAGCCCTCGACATCACTTTGGCGTGTCTAGTTCCTTAATGCAGGGTCCAAAAAAACAAACAAAGTTCATCCCCGAGATCTTTACTCCAGACACTAATATATGTTACCCATTCCACCCTCACCATTTCTAGGACATCACTATATTTTTTCTTCGTGCATAGGAATAATAGTGATAAGATTTCATCTGATAATGGAACTAATGTTAGGATAAAGTCATAATGATATCTACCATGAGGATGATGTCTTCCTCATTAGTTTCACCTCTATGTGAATCCTCAAATTCGCTAAATGAAGAATGAGTTTATGTCTCCCAACAATTTGCAGAAACAGTGGAATGTGCATTGTTCAAAACAATTAGGGGATCAATACATATTGCAGTCGCTCTGCTAGTATGACGCTCAATATGACGTTAAAGTTTTTAGAGTAGTGTTAGTATTGTACGGGAAAGATATCAGTTTATTAAACCTATAACACTTGTTCTGTTTCTTTCGTTAAGTGGGTGCAACAGGATCGCCCACATTAGCGATTCCCTAATTCTTTTGAGCACTGTGTATAAAAATCAGGTGAATTAATCTTGTAATAGAAACGTGATGTCGCATACGATTGTAATTGACTGTACGATAGGACACCGGTGTACGGTTCGAGTGTGGCCAGGCAACGAGCATCTGTTAAAGTTTCGCAATGTTCATGTGTTCCAGGAATCGACCTTCTTATCTGGATTGGGTTCGGCTTCCGCGCTTATGGCTTTTGGGCAGTCCCTCGCGATTTATCGTGTGCAGAGAATGATAAGGCAAGTGAAGAGGAACGAGAACGAGTGAGACACTCGACACGAAGGAGTGTCGCGACATTACTCAAGCTCATAAGAGTCACCAGTGGAGAAAAGCAATCCTCCTTTCGACGCGTGATGTGCAGACCAGATGCGCTGAAATACGTTACGCTGCAGTCCGCTGCTAAATGGAGCTGACCAGAAAACGGGACATTCTTCACAGAGGTTATGAGCATGAAGCATTCCTTGGTCCACGTGGGTTATAATGGAGGCGGTCATTAAATTTGACAGAGAACCTCCACACTTAGTAAAGCAGAGTTTTGGTATTGTGCGAAAATCACAAACTGGTGTATCAACCAGTAGCACGGCTGTCGAACTTTATGTGTACCCGACCATCCTTCTCCAAATCCAAGAAAACAGGAGGCCTGTCAACCGGCGGAGAAAGAGGACTTAGCGAGAATGCAAAATATACAGAAACCTCATAACGAAGACGTGGATGGCCGATTGTACGCATGGTTCTTAGAACAGAAGGCTCGTGGCGAACCATTCACGGATACGACATTCACGGAGAAAGCAATGCAGCTCTCAAAAGATATTGGACGATCAACATTCACGGCGACCTACAACTGGCTATGGGATTTTAAAAAACGTCATGGTATTAGCTGTAGAGACGTTGACAGTACAGGAAATATAAATCCCTATGCTGCAATTTATGTGAAAGAGGAAGTGTGCGTGAAGGATGTAGTGTGCCCCGATCCAATAGTGTCTATGGACTCGGCAACTGTAAAGACGACGGCGACTACAACCGTGGCAATAAATGCGATGGCGGGTGGATCAACAATAATCGCGCTGAGGGATGCACCTGCGACTGTAAATTCGATGGCGGGTTCAAATGCAATTTCGGGTACACATGCGGCAGCAAATGTAAACGCGACACCGTATCTGAATCCACCGATGTATATAAATCCACAAACGTACACGAACACACCAATGTTCATGAACACGCGGCCATATACGGGTGGTCCAGTTACATACGGGAGCCTAACGGTCGACGCAAAAGCGGCAACTGGTGTGAACCCAGCAATGAATGTAGGCATACCGGCGTATATGGACACGGCAGCGGGTATAAATCCAGCTATGAATATAACTTCACCAGGGTATATAAATACGGCGTCGTCTATGAACGCGACCGCGAATGTAAATGTAAGAACAAATGTACATGCGGGGGCTTATGTGAATTCCGCGACATCTGTAGAACCGATCGTCGAAACAAAGCCACGTTCGGTGGAAAATATGGTAGAGGAAACGTCTGCGACAACGGAGTCAGAGGGGCAACAGTTTTTGAAGAATTTCACCCGTAGAATAAAGAACGAAAAGATAGCGTATAAGAATATTTACTACGCGAGGAACACCGCACTAGCGTGGAAGGAGTTTCCGAATAAACTACTGGAACGTTGCGCGACAAAACAGAAAAGGGAGAGAAAGTTCAGAAAAGAGAGGGTGACCGTATATCTATGTGTTAACGCATCTGGTAGCCATAAGCTCGCGCCCTTGTTTGTTCATAAAGACGAGAATCCGAAAGCGTTGAAACATTGTAAGGATCGGTTGTCTGTACTTTTCAAAAATCAGCCACAGGCTGCAATGGATCGTGCTATATTTACCGACTGGTATAATAATCATTTTAAATCAACCGTGAAAATACTTCAGTTTCCTGACGGAAGGGGGAAAGTGTTGCTTCTGCTGGATAATTACCAGAGGCAATGTCTGCTGTTGCCCAAAGAATTCGGGAATGATGATAATTTTGAAATTGTGTTCTTGCCTCCGAGTGCTGTCTCCCTTGTTCAATCATTGAACCAAGAAGTGATAGAGGGAACCAAAACGTCGTATCGGATGAAAATGTTGCGACGAGTATTGGATTTTCCCGGCGATGTACGGAAATTCTATTTCGACTTCGATCTCAAGGATTGTATGGATCTGTTTTCCGAGGCGTGGACGGAGATGACTGTGGCAAGCGTTCAGAATGCGTGGGCGAGCATCGTTAAGCAAATCCCCGTAGCGAGTCCGATAAAAGAAGAGCCGGAGGACCCTTTGGAGCCCAACTTACAAGATATCATTGGCATCATCACCGGGGAACAAGAGCCAGAAGAGACTGTTAACGAATTTTTATTACGTTGCGAGGATACCGAGAGGAATTTCTTTGAAGATGAGATGCAAGAGGAGAATGACGAGGAAGAGGAGGAGGATGAAGACGACGAAGAAGAAGGAAGTAAAGACGAGGATATGACTCCCAGTCAGGATGACATTAAAAGGGCATTTGAGACTTTGACAATATGGTCTAAACAACATCCTCAATATATACAGTTGCAAGTTGAATATTTGAAAAATTATTACGAGAGTAATATTAACAATAAATGAATATAGACTGAGATTTTAAAGGAAAAGATATAACAGATAGTATGGTGCTTATCTATGACTGAGAAAAGAAGGAAAAAGATTTTATCATGTATGTTGCCTGTTTATATGTGAAAAATAAATGTTTATTTCAATATGTATTGTTAATATTGACCCAACCATCTAATCATAGATTTTACAATACGCTCCATATCTCAATTCGACGAATAGTTATCTAATATGTTATATGTATATTGTTATTGGTTTGTAGGAAAATAGATATAGAGTACAGCACAGTTTTCGTTTCATTTTCATTCGAAAAATTTTCCTAGTACTTTAACATCCCCTCAGTAAGGATACATTTCGAAACGTAAAGTTTTTGTGTTTTTTACTAATCTGTAAATGGTATTTTCATTTGTGTTCCGAATACATTTTGATAATTAAGATTTTCAAACGAAGATATATAAATTTGTTAATGTGACTAGGTACATACCCTTCGTTTGCTTCGTATACTCTCCAACTGCCCCACTGTGTTTTCACCAATACTCTGCGAACCCCATAACTCCAAACCGATTCGGGCATATGTGAATGTCATCGACCCAATCGGCAAGAAGTACGTCAGTATCATGAATATGACATTGTACCTGTTGACAGAGAACATCTAGATTCATTAAAGAGTATACCCAATACTATATGTATATAGTTTTTCACCATTCCTTCATCAGAGGTGGGGTTTTTTCTTGAGTTGGGTTTTTTAGGCAACACCAGCTGACAAAATGGTAAATCAAATTGGCAGAAAATCTTGCAACATGACCTATGCCCATATGTTGCTGTCAATTTGCTTCTTGTGTTGCCGTCAATGTGCGGGCAAGTTGTTTATAGCAAATTTCGCAACAAACTTGCAGTTTAACTTTATAACAGGCACTGGACAAAATTTGACTTTGCAAATTTGGTTGACTGGGTGATAAAGAGACCGCGGATTTTATGCATTTATCGTATACGTGAGTGTGCCAAACAACCTTGTAGGTCAAAAGTTTCGTAAAGATTACTATGAACTTTACTCAACTTTGGACCCAAAAGAAACTTTAATACAGGAAACAATTCTTTAGCATAGTTTTATTCCTCTACATTGAGAGGCCATTTTTTTATTCTATAAAAATCTGAATTTCCATAAAAATCAACAGTGTAGTGTTTAATAAACAATTAAATAAAAAGTATTTGGGTCCGTTTATCGATAAATGTATCAAATGAGTTATATGTATTAATTCGAATATAAACATTAGAGAAAAAGAATAGATTTTCATTTTATGGTAGGTGTTTTATGATTCCATATAAATCAACTGAATATACATAATGGACGAATGACTGTATAGATAATGGACGAAGAGGAGACAAATAAAATGATAGCTTGTTAAAACGACGATACTACCGGGATTGTAATTCGAGCTGAAAAATGTCTAGCAGTTTAATCAAGGCGAAGCGACGTCCAAGATTATATCATAGATATTTCATGTAGCACACTGTTAAACGTGATACATTATCCGATTCATTAATCGTAACCATGAAAGTAAGTAAAATAAAACTTTCGTCTTGAGAAAGGAATACTAAAGTTTTTTAGACTAATTTCTTCACTTTCATGTCGTAATAAAAGGTGCAAAAGATCTGAGAAAATGTATTGTTATAACATTTTAAACGTCGTTGTAAGAGTGTATTGACAAGTCATTTCGACTTGCTTGGTAATTCTAATGTTAAAATGGGACTACAAACTTTTGTGTTTTCATAATACTGATATAGGAAATTTTGTATATTGTTAATGCTAAATGCATCATTAACGTGTTCGCTATAATCACACTGTTTCGAAAACGTACGTGACAGAGTATACTTTCTTCCGTTTCCATCATCTTTTTGTTTTCTATTATTCTATTCACTGAAATGTTCCTATCTTCCTGATTAGGTATTAAAAAGACCCAAAACAGAGATAATGAGTAACGCAAAATATAGGTAAATATGTATCACAGAGCACCGTCTGTTTTTATGTGATAAAGTATGCTGACTTAGAAATTGTCTGTATGACAATTATGCTGATATTAATTAAAATACCTATATAAATAAGGTGTCTAACCACTGTGTTAAACTTATGCTTATATTTCATTCAAAGGCCTATATATGTATTTAAGGTATAACCAGAAGGCACAAGAGGTAATAGAAAGTAGATGAGAAGAGAATAACTTCCGGCGTAGAAGCGTTTAGAACTATAATACTTGAAGGATTTCAGTTTGGAGGGACTTTTGTGACTGGGTTAAAAAGACACTTACAGCTTTGTACGAAGGCACAATGAGACTCTAAAGCACACTTTTATCAGTTCCGCCCCGTAATTAAAGGTAACGGCGTAGAACGCCGATGGGGCTTCATGCAGAATATTCGTTCGGAGTCATTAAATCGAGAAATAGCTGGTCGTTTCGTTACCCTTGAAAGAGAGTAGATGAAGCTTCATTAAAAGATAATCTATGCTTATATCATTGCCTTTTAATATTCTATTAGGTATATAATTTAATACTCGATACGGTGCCATCACAATGTCTGTAACATTGTTTCTTAAAGCGACCAGCGCTAACACGAACATTAAGAAAGGTTATTGTTCTTGGGGTTTTTCTTGGCCACCACTGCCTAGGCGAATGAAAGTGGCTGGCTACGTATCTGGACCAGATAGTCGGTTCCATTATCCCGATTTGGCAAACAAAAACACGATTCGAGCTGCGGAACGGTGTAAAAACAGACGTTCCACGAAATGTCCTTGCCTCGAGATTTTTCTTCGTGGTTATTCATACGAAATAATATATCTGTTTTGACGAGGAAAAATTTTCCGTGATTAAATTCTGCGGCGGAATTAGGCAAGAAGATCAATGTGAAATATTGATTTTGTTTATTCTTCTGTAAGTTCTAGCTTATCATAACATTATAACAGCTGGTGAATGGTGTGTACTTAGCGACAGAAAGGTCTATGATTGTAGTAATGTAATTGTGGAGTTTCTTTCTGAAAATTTTATTGCAAGCAGTTACTATATTTTTAAGATAATTTGGATGTATAAAGACAGTATTACTAGCCCCACAATATTCATAGGCTCATCTGTAGCACTTGGTGCATTGAACTCACTATTAAATCTAATCTAGGTTGATTTTAATGAAACTTTATCTGAAGAATCTAGAGCAAAAAGTTTCATTAAAATCAACGACCTAACCACTGTGACCTCTCCTTGTCAGAAATGTTGACCGAAGTCTGAACTGATGATAAATTACGGAACAAATAGCATAATCGTTAAGATAAGCTCACAGATATTCGTTGTAATTGAGATCGTCGTCGTCTCTGTTGGGAAATTCGCTGTAGCAGATGACTCGGACCTCGCCGTTCGCGAAATTCTGCGTGTAAGTGGTGTAGAAGAGCAGCATCGGCAGCGAGAGTATAGCTCCCACGATCCAAATGACGATCGCCACGCCGAGTGTAGTTCTCCTGCCCATACGTGGCCTCAGTGGGTTCACAATGGCCATGTACCTGGAAATAAAATACGTGTTACTAAGAAAAATCGATTTCTGAATTCTAAGAAACTCTTCGCGGGAAATGGTTTATAACCACGTGCTAAAGAAAATCAGGGGAAAACCTCCATGGAGAAGAAGCGGCGTTCAACGACACACACGATTCGCCTGTGTGTTCACCGTGTTTTACCGCTCGAAAAATGGGAATTGCCGCAGAATGATATAGAGGGGGTGGGGGGGGGGCTGCCGGGCGATAAAATGGCGAGGGTGGTTGGCGAAATCTATTTCCTAATATCCAGATGACCACTCCATTTTCTCGAAGCACAAATTTCTGGTCGCACACTTCATCGTTTGCACGCTTGTTACATTTCGTTCAACGGAGAATCGTTATTTTATTGCTTAAGTCTGTGGCTGATGCTTTTCTTCGGTGCGGTTTCAATCGAGATAAGTATGTATACGCGAAGCAATATACCAGATTCCTTCTATGGGAAAGAAGATATCATGATTTTGACTAGTGATTGTAAAACCAGTAGTAGGGATTATAAAAAAAAACATATTATTGAAATCTAATCGAGCATTATAAAAAATGCATGCAAATAAAACAGAACTATTCTGAACATAAAATATAAAATGATATAACATAAAATACATACCTATATAAGTAAACTATTGACAATACTTGTTACATATGGATTTTCACCAGGAAAACAATCAAAAAGTATTTTAACTTACATGCACAATGAAATATTTTTTACTTGTCTTTTTTTTTATACTGTTTGTTTCCGGTTTAACTAAAATTGAAATATGTCCTGGTGTAAATAATTCAAAAGCAACAGCACGGAACTGTAATAACTCTGTCGGACGCAGACCAAGTATACACTCTTTAAGATAAATGGTTCAATTCTAGTCGCTCTGTCGAGAACACAGCTTCGTCAAGCTCCGAGCAGGTAGAATTTGTAATTAATTGTGTGCCTTACCCACGAGATTAATAACTCTTCGCGATCAGTCACCGTTCAGTCAAAGATTTATACGCAATGAGTGTATTAAATGCTCGTTTAACGTGATTTACTACGTTCATTCAATTCTGTCACAACTGTACTATGACGTTACAAATGCTTCTAATGGTAAATTGGCTTTTCACTCTTGAAAATGCTATTTCAGTACTAACTGGTGGTTCGAGATTTTCATTTATTCTTATGTGAGGGATCGTTTCATTTCTAGTTATATCATGAATTATGGTCAGTACCCTGTATAACCTATTCATTTAAAGATATTCTAAGAAAATAGATAAGTAATTTCAATTATAAGACACCGAAAACATAAAATATATAATGTCTCCATCTGTTCATAATAATTTAATCACCCACTATATCCTTCCATAAAAACCACTATTGTTTTTATTGTTATTTACGGAATTGAATAGCTTTCTTTTGTAAATGTTACACAGTATAAGAGAAGTTACGAAGACGCAACTATATCTTGTTCCGTTTATTTATATTCTACGTGTACCTTTTCGTTCAACTTTGATCACAATACTTTTATCGATATTATTTGTTAAATTGTTACTACTCTTGCAATTTTCATTCTAGAATTTTGAAAGTAGGTCCATCCTCCAACTACAAGCACACAATTTATCGAAATATTTGTTTCTTTTTCATCATGCACGCCAATTGCGACTTTTTTTGCAGACTTGGGTTTGGGGGCATGTTAAGTCGAAAATGAAGAAATAAAAATGTTAATTAATAGTTTAACCGTGCCATAACCTAATACACAAAGTTTCAAAACATTCGGTTGATTCAGTTCTGCGCAAATAATTCGCAAAGATACGCTTTTCTTCGGATCATTTCACTAGCTCGACCGCTTAAAAAGTTTATTTTTCTATAAATTCAAATATATTCCTTATTTCTTCGTCATTTATACCGTTTACTTTTCATCAATTCGTGAATTTCTCCGTGTTACTCGGTCTTCCTTTTCCATTTCGCCTTCGATACTCGGAATCTTATTACATGTACTACATATGCGGCACACGTCCGATCTACAGAAGTTTCAAGACCGACTGTTTCTCACAACTCATCGCGTCAACATACGGTGATATCTTGACCTGAATTGTCCGGGAACTTTCTGATACCTTTTGGACGCGACCCTTCGGGGAACAGCACACACGCTGCCACTTGCAAACTAGGCGCATGCATCGCCCCAGAAACAAGATATCCCGATCAATTCAGTTCCAGCCGGCGGATTTCTTAGACCAGCGTCCTTGATACTCGATGCATCGGCGCCCTTTGTTCCGCTTTCGTTTTAGTTCTCTGGTAATTTTGGCATCGATATTTCGCAGGTTCGCGTGATCGAAATTCCGAATTTCCTTGACCTTTCTGTTCTCGTGAAACCAGTTTCCTTCCGTTCGTTTTACCAGTATTTCCTTTAAGGTGGTTCCCGCAAACTTTTAATAATTATAAATTTAGTTGAAAATTTAACAAAACATTCTTAAAATCTTTGACTTTCGTTCATAGAAATTGTCACTTAAAAGGTAATGCGATTGCTATAAAATAGATAATGAGGTACACCAAGCGTCTGTATCCATTGCAAGTAGAAATGGTGGATAATAAGTCAGACATTTCTTTTTTGAAGTAGAAACAGTGCGTGAGAAGCCAGAAATATTCAAGTGTATTCTGAATACAGCCGGATAAAACTGAAAATAGCAAGAAATTTAAATATTAGATGATCTTTTAAACAGGAAATGTAATTAAAAATTAATTATCATCGCGGCCAATAATTCTAATAGTTACGAATGTAATGAAAGAAAGATATTCAACAAAAATAAAAATCCAATAAAGGTAGTAAAAAATACGGATCCTAAAAATAAAATAAAAGGAAAGAAATGTTCAGAGCAGTCCCGAAAGCAAGATGTACCAAACGAATGTTTGTTGACATTAAAAGTAATTCTTTACTCTTTCCATAGAGATAAATGAGGTATGCACGCCGTATAATTTTTGTTATAACCGAGCAGAATCGAAATTACAAACAGTTAATCTTTAGTAAATGTGAATCTGATGCTATTTTATTTTACACTAGCACTTTTTTATCGTGGCTCAAAGAACAAGCAATACAAAGTACACATACTTTTCCCTGTTCTGAACGTAAATATTCTATTTACAATTAGAAGATTATATCTGTCAGAAACTGCTAAATTGCAAAGCTCTGATGCTGTTTGAAATAGTTGCGTTTCACATTGCGATTGAGTTCCGGATTGGTATTGAAGTCAAGATTCACGCGCTGCACTCTCCCTTTGCTGTCGGGATGTTTTCTCGAATCGATCGGACTGTCGGCACTGACAGTAGCATCGGAATTTTAATCGGTTCTCCAATTGTCGGGAAATAGCACCATAGGCATTTTGATTAAAATTCGCTTTGTGGTTTATGCTCGCATCTGAATTTCGATTTACGCGGATCTTCATATTCTGTTGTTTATTTATCCTCGTACAGGACAGGGGACAACCGCATAGCGACTGAATTGTCGGTTGCATACCTGAGAGTATTGGCCAGTATTAGGTCATCCCGTAAGTAATTAGTGGACTGAGAACCTTTATGTAAATTCAAATTTTTAGAGGTTAATTTACTGAATTGAAATTATGTCGGGGATTTCTTGCTTTTAGTAAAGGTTTTGTTAAGTTCGGAAATAAGCTTCA
This sequence comes from Dufourea novaeangliae, assembly GCF_001272555.1. Taxonomy (NCBI): domain Eukaryota; kingdom Metazoa; phylum Arthropoda; class Insecta; order Hymenoptera; family Halictidae; genus Dufourea; species Dufourea novaeangliae. The sequence continues at coordinate 770,007 of NW_015373917.1, read as the reverse complement.
CCGGAGAAACCGTCGGAACATTCACTTCTAGAAGAATAACTGACGTAAAGGATCGTGTTGACTGATGTTTTAATATTTCGAAATTCTTCCTGGTATGACAACAGAGTTTGTATTCTATTAAATTCTTCGTGTTTATAATTGTCATAATTTGATTTTTGGAATATAAACAGTTTTGAAATTTTGCTTGTTTGTAACTTCTATGATGTAATCGTACATTTATTCTTTATGAATTGCTCATATATATACTTCGAATTTCGTGCATATTGTTGTACTATTAAAGAAATAGTGGTTTATTCATTAGTATAAACGCTTAATATAAATTTTCAAGACGGCTATAATGAGAATAATCTCACACTATTCTTTGTTATTCAATAGTCTAAAAGTGGACCACAATTACAGACAAGTGTGTTTCAATATTACAGAGAAAAATTTGCTATACTTTCGAAGTAAATAGAAATTAAAGGTGTCTTGAATGCTCAATTTATTAGAACATTTTCAAATTATGAAGTCAATCTTGTAGTGTTCGTGGTGTGTAATGCTGATTCAGGGATTTGCTTCGGTTTCTCTAATTTATACTATTATATTAAAAAATGGTAATTCCTTGTAAATAATTAGACAGATTCATGTGTGATTCGTTGGAAAACAACATACGTAATCCGTTGAATATATTTCATTCAGTTTTCTTTTAGTCCTTTCTTTATATGTATTCATTTGCAGTTTGTTACGACGGCAAAAATATGGTAAATTCCTTCATGACTGAGACTTTGAAATTCTATGGGAGGTATACTCGAACCAGAGATTCTGTTACGAGTTCGATAACGCACATTATCATTTATCGGGAGTGTCACAGGCAAGCGGGTACGAGGCAACATCGACGATCTTCCCCGCGAGGCGTTGAAGCGTAATTCTTCGATATATCGCACTTTCAATACCAGCCAGCCATTCAAAATGATTGGCCGATTTGGTGCTGCTCCATCGAGAAACGTGTCCCATTGTAACCGATGTAATACGAACAGTTCGTAAAATATTAAGTCCTTGAATACCTCTCGTGCAATTCAATTTTATGTAAACAGTTTTCTCGTATTTCAAATAGTTTAGAAAATAACAGAGACAAAAGGCCTGTGTTTACGGCACGTGCGAAACACAACAAAAACAACACGATCAAAGCGACACGATACGAAGTGGACGAAACTACCCGAACCGATAAAACAATAATTAGAATTATATTAGTGTAGAAAACATAGTAATAAAAGGTACGCAAGTATTCGTGTGCCATACATTGAATGGGACGCTTACCTGTCAATAGAAATCGCCATTAGGGTGAAGACGCTGGCGCATATAGTGAGCACCGCGACGAACTGGCAGATCTTGCAATAGAGGGTGCCAAAGGGCCAGTGGCTGTTCAACATGTAGATGTAATTGAACGTGACGTTCAATGTGGACACCATCGCGTCCGCTATGCTCAGATTCACCAGAAAATAATTGGTAACGGTGCGCATTCGCTTGTGCGCGAGAACAATCCAAATCACTATCATATTGCCGCCGGTCGCAACGATGATCATGCCAGCGAACAACAACGTCCAGATCATTTGTCGCCACCATGGCAGTATAAACTGATTTCCCAACTGTAGATCGGGGATGTCCGTGGTGTTGTAATACGTGTAATTTTCGATCCACAGCGTGGTGTTCCATGGATCGGGCGTGGTGTTCGCGAAAAAGTCGAGAGACTGCATCTCTTCTATTGATGTTCCCTATTTTCCACTAATTAGGAACAGTGTATCGCTTGTAATTTCTTCAGGTAGATTTTATATAGTTCACTATATTTTTTTTTCACATATACTGATGTCTTACACCGATGATATTTAAGTTAGTATGCTATGACTTTTTGGGGTATTCTCTCTTGAATACGAGTGACGAGTTAATTCGAGAACAAAGTTTTTTGGGAACTTCATTATTCTAATTTCAATAGATCTTGTATCATACTTACGAATAGAGTTTAAAATATAATTCTTACAGTACTTTCTTTATATCGAATTTTAAACATCGCGACCTTTTGATTTAACCTCTGATTTATAGTTTTTAATAACTTCCTTTGATTTCACATTTCATTTTTTACTACGAATACTTGACTTTTTAATTCTCTTTCGTTTCACTGTAAATAACCAATATTGATATATTTATCAAGTTTCAGTCCCGTATGTCCGTTTGTTCAATCGGCGGCAATGAGTTTCAGAACTGAGGTAACTGTTTGATTACTTTCGTGACAGAAACAATTTGACACATAATCCATGCAAGATCCCTCAAACATTGTATACACATTTCATGACACAACAGCGCCAACATCAGACACAGAAATTCTGTCGTTAGTATAATTATTCTCAGCTCCCGATGAATTTCGAACAATTCTTAACATCGACTTTTCCCACCGTCTGTACACAAAGCGTTCCCTGATTAGCCTCCCCGAAGAGTTTTATCCAGCCGTAAAATCCAGGCGATCTATCTGCGCTTTCCTACCACGTTCCCGTATAATGAAACTAACATCATTCCCATTGTGTTCACGCTCTTTAAGATCTCGAGTACCATGGGTAATTACCCCAGGAAAAGTTTCGTCCGGGTATTGTTAAAGAAATCCTCCCCGGAATTCGTGGCAAGTTACAGCGGCCGACTTCTTTTTCTCCAGGCTTTGATCGACAGGTATCCCCTATCCCCCGACTTATCGGGAAACTTTTCGCTATATTCCAGATCTCGTTTTTCCTTTTGTTCGTTTCGTTCGCCCGGAAATACTTAAGAGATCCAGCGACCGAAGGCGACGAACTGTTGTCGCGACGACGGAGCCTCTGTTCGACTGGTTCTTCCGTTTCTTTCTCCACTTTTCTTCGGCTTCCGCCCGGGGGCTAGCACTTTCTGCCTGTTACCATTTCCCTCCCGCCCCTCCATTCGCCCAGAATTTTCACCCACCCTGCTAAGAACGATAACGTCATCCAGGGTTTCCTTCTCTTTAGTCAAAGACACCCAGTGGGGTGGTCCGTTTCTTAGAGGTTCAGGACTGATCTTCAGGCGGTTCACTTTGTAATTTACTTGACACGGCTGTTTCGAGAATTCCCGCGATTCTTCCATTGATTCCACGAAACATTGAGTCGGGAAAGAGGTTTTCGTCGGAGATAAAGGAAACCTCCTAGGAATTCGTGGATCACACCGCGGGTTTAAAAGGGATCTGGTCCTCCGTTCGAGAAAGTTCGTGGCTACCGTTCCACTCGGTTTCCCTCGAAAAGCACTTTTATCCGTGTCATGAACGGTGATCGTCGGAGAACATCTTCGTGATCACGAAAACTCGGATGATCGATTCTCACGAGGATCACGAGAAGTAAAATTTGTATCAAGATAAAAATGACGCGTTTTATGGTAGATGTTCGACGGCCAGGTTCACCAGAATGTTGGGGATCGTCGGGAGATTATTTTCAGATATTCGCCGTACGGAACGTAGACGAGAACGAGTTCTGTTCGTAGCCACGGCCGTTTCCTCGACGCTTCCGACAATCCTCATCGGAATCGGCGCCCCGGAATCGCGTGGGATTCTTTTTCCTTTCGTTCGACCGGTAGCTACATAGCTCGGTACGTTTCGTCACGTTCGCAATTTCTTCGCGAACGGTCTGCGGTCCGGTGAAACGAGCGGATCTGAAACAGAAATTCCAAAGAGGAGTTATCGTTTAATTTCGAGAAAGCTTCAGGGGTACATGGATTTACATGGTTCTCTGGCGAACGGTGGATGGACATTCCTCTTTATGAGTATTAGGATGTCTGTTTTGTTCGAGAAACATAGGATACTACCCAAATAGCACATGTCTTATTGGTGCACCTAATAAAATTCATTTATACATTATTACATTTATACAACATTACCTGGATAACAGATCTACTTGAAATCAACTTGTTACACTACTTGGTATTGCCTCTGGGTATTGAAATGTAGGGCACACATCACGAGCGAAAGAAATGATCGCGGTTTCAACGAACAAGATTGGAAGGGTTTTTCTAACCGCAACGGGATATCCCAACTGACTTTCTTCGTGATTTCTTACTATCTACCACCTCTTCGACACTATCTACCACCACTTCTACCCTCAACCGCGCCCTCATTGTTTTTACGTTCCCGACAGGCGTGAAATTTATTCCAGGCGTAGGTGGTTCGCCAGAGTTCTCAGATTCCACGAAAACGTATTAATGCGACGCAGTCCCTTTCGTTTCCTCGAAACCAAACAACTAAACACACACTAAACAGTCCTTTTTTTATACATTCAATTCTGTGGATGTGGTAGTCCGTTCTTAAGGGCAAGTTCAGTGCTGAAAATTTATATTCCATAATCAATTTCGAATCGCATTTTAGGATTTTACGCTTGACTTTTTATTTTGAAAAGTCAAAGAAACTGTCTCGTGCACGATCGCCAGGAGAAAATACATAAAACATTTCAGCGGTTGAAACCAAGTAAGTTATAAATAAATATTAAATTTATAGAATACTGGGAAAATATTGGTGTAGTGTACATGAAAAGTTTATTTTGAACGAAAAAGTCTAAACAAAGGACACTTTAGTATTTGTGTTAATCTCTGAAAAAATTGAACTCGGTATTAAACGAACATCTGTTTGAGAAAGATTTAGTGAATATGACGTACAAAGCAAAAATTGAAGAATTGGATTGTGTTTATGTTCACCTTTAAATCTTTCACCTGTAATATTACATGTATTAATGCATTATGTAATTTAATTTAGTATATATTCAAGGTTGGTAGTTCTAGCGTTAACGCGTATATTTTGAAAGTCAAGGACCAATAAATTTCGAATATGAATAGCACTTTAAACGTGATTCACTGATTCAGAGGGGTTACTAGTCCTAGCTGAAATAAAATTCAGGTGTTATTATGGTGTCTCGACGTGGACCAAATGAAATTTTCCACCTGAATTTATGTCCAGCGGATTATTGTGCGAAAGTGGAAATTATTTGCTCGTAAGTTCGAGAAGTCTAGCGTGATCGATAAATCTTGTCTATTGGAGAGATATCTGGTATAGGATAAACGGCAGCTTCGACGTTTCATAAAGTATGAGATTATATCTATCAGTTCGCTTCTAGCGTACGAGCAATTTACGAATTACTACTTGTGCCTCGGATGAAAACACTTATGCTGAGAGTAATTGGACTCTTATAAATCTCCTTTGGGCGTTATATTTGAACCTATGTCCTCGATATATTTCATTGTTCGGAAGTATCAGACGATTCAATTGAATTACCGATGAGTTCATATACAGTAGCGGACAAATTATAACAACTTGACCGTAATAATTCTATGTATTCAATTTCATTAGAATTTTCTGTCTGAATGAACGAAGGATATGGATTTTATTATTGTTAGATAATAACTATTTGAATTAGATACTTTTTTGTATACTAGGTCATATTTTTTATTTATAAAGAATGGTGATAGTTCTAAAAAGGTGATATACACAATACCATTGTCTGTCATGTCGATTCGATTCCAATTTGAAGGTCGTAGGCAACCGTAATTTGATAATTTAACATATAAATCGAAACTAAGATATGCCATGTTGGTAGTGATCGCATGTAAAATGCATTCGATTGTCATCGATTATCCCTGTTGATTACATTACCTGATAGATTTCCCCTCTAATCAAATATTCTATTCTAATGGAATATCGCTATGAAGTTATAATGAAATTGATAAATCAATGCCATTATTCAATGACCACACTTTAATATATTTTTTTAACTTTTACATAAGTCAATATATTGTGATCAGGGTCTAATGTTTATAATATGGTGGACTAAAAAAGATAACGATATTTCGTCTCAGAAAAGATATACATTCAGTACCGGACAAAAGTGTTCGTACAACCTTTAAAACAGAACAACTTTTTTACAATTGGTCCAAATGACTTCAGTTCTTTTGTGAAGTTAGGGACGTTAGTTTACTAAATGATGTGTAAAAAAAATTGAAAAAATTGCAGTTGGTCGGAATCGCGAAAAAAATAGTAAAGGTTGTTTTTTACAACTTTTTAATCTGAAACTATAATGAAAATTTAATAAATACATATCGAAGATTTATGTTACTTATATACATGTTGAGAATTTCATTAAAATCGGTTAACGTTGCTACAAAAAAAATATTTTCTATGGAAAACACGTTGCTCTATATAAAAATTATACACAATATCTCTTTTAACCTTCAAAGAGACGGGCAGAAAACAGGTCTTCTATATCTCTAAATTTTTTACTTGAAAAATGGTTTACTTTTCATCCTAATTATCTACCATTAAAAATGGAAAATTATTGCTGCTCTCTTTTAAAATTACGAAAAAAAGGAATGGCGCGTTCACGGTCTCTGTCCTTGAAAGTTACATAAGTAAAAAGTCTCCAAAACTGAACAACCCCAAAAAAACGTAATTAGCCATAAATTGCGAATGACAAATGTTAAATAACGTTAATTATTATTGACGACCGACAGACGCATCAGTAAAACTCAGTGTTGTGTATCCACTAGTACGTTAATACTAAACGGGACGCAACGGATGCGGCACGCGCTAACGTGATTAACCCCGTGGTAATGGAGTACGCGAGGACCGGTGTCTCCTGATAGAGCTAGGTTTGATCGTGTTATCAAGACATCGCCAATACTTCCAGAAGCAACCGAAGTGCGCCACTAGACAATACTTCAAAGACTAGATGCGGTACTACTTACTTAGAATCCCGGCCGTTCCTAGATGGGACGCTTATGATGGCTTTGCAACGGACAGGTAGACTACTTACAGTTCTTGGCCAAAAAATTAGGGCCATCCATAATTTTCCAAACTTTTCGCGGTAATCCGTAGAATTAAAAGGCCAGAACGTATTTTAATAATAATTTCTATTAACTACTAATATCCAGAATGTTTTTTAAATCATCTATTGTGGTGACATATGATGCGTATACAAGGGTTTTAAGTAAACTCGAAACGTTTTCAATGGGCCTCATATCGGGAGAGTTGCCTGGACAATAAACTCGCAAAAGTAAAAAATAAGAAGACATTACATTCAATAATATATAAATTAAACTACGATTTTAAACACAAGAACAGTAGAATAATCTAATCCAGTCTAACTTATTTTCAAAAATCGATGTCAGTACTTTTGAAAATATGCATCAAATATATTTTCGAGTTACATTTTCATATGGAATGGAACCTCGGAAATACCCATTTCACGTTGATCCATCTATAGTATTCCAATTTCCGTTTTACCCTGCACATTTGACGTTACGTGATCTGCGGGAATCGCCAGTTTTCCCAGATGCGCCAACATGGCGGTCAGAAGGGACGTAAATTTGTCAAATATTCGCGTTAGACTGGAGGGTAGCAGACGCGAGACGAATTCTACGAGCAGATTTCTTCGCCAAGAAGATACATTTGTACGTTCGTACGCGAATACTTCGCGTGATTTGGATGTTGGCAAGCATACAGACGATATCAGGCAACATTTCTTTATGTCTTCGCTGTATTGGCCGAAATCGTTCAGCAAATAAATATAAAAGCATTTTTGAGAAAAGAAGTACGCCAACTAATTTGAAAAATCCTGGAGAGTGGAAGGAGTATTAAAAAAATGAAAATATGATTGGGGTGAAAAAATCCCCGAGAACGAAGCAGAGTTAATTAGACTATACGTCGTACAAACTACAAGTGGTTTACAGCAATGAAATTTAAATTAAACATTTTTAAAGTACAAAAAATGAGTTTCCTTGCAACATGAATATTTTTAGTACGCATAATTTATGCATACCGCGTTCATAAAGTTCCATACTATTTGTATGAAAATGAAACTCATAACAAGAGAATTAAAAATAAAATAAAATGAGGTCGGTGAAAATGTAAAAGTAAGAACAAACAGATCTGACGAGCACGTCCCTTTTTCCAGCACAATCGATTTCAGTTCGTTTGCATCTGTTCACCCTTTTCGTATTGTCCTGGTGGTTGATAAAGAACTTTATAAATGTAAATACATTATCGATAGAATATCGACAAATCTTCGGTTCCTGGAAGAGTGCCTTTAATGTGTTTTAAAAGCGACGGAAAAGTCTTTCCTCTCGTTACGAGACGTAAGATGCGCAAACTGCATTACCACGATCCGTGGAACGCCGGACGTTAATTGTGGAACTTGTCCCTTTGGAAGACATGGGGGCCTTTCGTTGAAAAATTGAATTCTGTTAACCTGACCGTCTTATCTTGAGTCCCGTTAATTGGATTTCGAATGTTTATGCATTTTACAGGAGATGCGACTGAAGTAAACGGAACGAAGTGAAAACTTTGATGAAGTTTATCAGGAAGTTTTTATTCTTCCTTAATTTATTAAAATCGTTTATTAAATCACTGAGTTTTCTGTGTTTCGTATTTTATAACTTATAAACACGTTATAATTATTATAGCGTAGAATTATCTGTTGCGCGTGAAATTCAATATGGTGGCAGTTTATGGTAATTCATCATGTATATTTGAATCGATCACACTACCCTAACCAGTGACAAATGATTAATGGCTACACCTATCGTTCGAGGTAGACGTCTAGTTTGGGATGATTCATGCAGGTAGTTCATCTTATAATTTGAAACCGAAAGCTGGTTATACATGGAATACAGGTTGTATCGAAATAAATGGAACGATCGCAACAATGTTGGCTCTACGTAAAAACACAAATTGAAATTTGCGTATGCTAATGTTTCGTCGACCAGACAAAACGTATAAAATAACAAATGTGGTTTTACCAAGAAAACAATTGCATGTACAATCTTGCTATGCTTGTACCTATTTCTCATGTACGTAGAGTTAATACACAAGGCGCAGAAACAGCTTCTGAACTAGGTGGTTCCGTTGCTCGCAACAAGCCACCACGGAATTTAGCCGGATGGTTGGTCCCGTGAGTAAAGTTGACCGATGCAGCTTCCGTATTATAATCGGAATTTGTTTTCACAATAATTTCGTTACACAATAGTTATATGAGAATCACCGTGTCATTGTATGGGCAGATTTAATAACTGGATATAATTAGTCGCTGAATCTCGTTCTTTCCATTGTTACTGTTATATTAGTTGCACTAATAAGTTATAAGCTACTTTTTTAATTATGAGAGGACATATTGTAAATTCAAAGTATCTTCTCGATCTTTTACTGAGTAGCAATGGTGTAGCCTATGGGCAAATCACTATGAATATAAATTAACAGTTGTCTGAGACGACTGACCTTCCGACATACGTGTCATAAATCACAGTTTCCGTGTAGGATTTAAGCAAAAAGCAGGACTGTAAAAAAGTTTGATGAAATGAACTGGAAAGATTTCCTTTCTCGAACAAAACGATTCATCGGTCGGAAAAGAGCAAAAAGTAAAGAATAGACAGGCCGAAGGAGTTAAATCGATCGATCTTAAACTTCTATCCACATAGGCGTTCGGGGAAAAGGTGGCCTTCTTTCAAATATTTTTCATCGAGTTTTGGAAAAGATTTTCGGATCTGTTGCAATTCACCTTTTTTACACGATTTTACGGAAGCAAACTCTGTGAGTGTCGATCAGCGAGAAAACATTAATATTGAATGCTTTTTGTGCAATGTAAAACCCTTGATATTGTGTGAATAGGTGAAACAATATCATCTTCATCTACAATTTTAGATTTGAATTATTTTTACGTATTTCAAATTCAATGTATTGTATACTTCATTAAAGCGTTGTATAATTCACTTTAAATCTGCTTAAGAAGCGTTCTACTCTATTACGAAAACGAAAAAAGTAATTGCTTTATTTGTTTAATATTGAATATTGCTTCAAAAATGGTCAAACAATACGGAAGAATGTTTTCGTACACCCTGCCGCCAAGTAATGGCTGTATAGTATATAATAGGTATATAGTAATATACAGCAGCGGAAGAGTAATCGGATCTATTGACGGCTCAAACACGCATTAATGAAATTAATAATCCATTACGCGATAGAGGTGCTTTACACCGTCGATTAAAAGCTAACAAAACGACGCGATCGGAATATATTTGTTCTCTAAACTTGTAGACACTAAGTGTGGGGAGCAACAGACCCGATAACAGTACCGATCCTCTAATTGTTTTAACCAATGAATAGGTGTATTTATTTTTTGTTAATTTTGTACAAAATGTCTAGTTTTACAACATATCCAAAAATCATCCAAATCGGAGGGTAGGTAGGTTTTCTACAGTTTCACCAAAACCAGAATGTACTTTCCAGTATGTATTCATCTATATTTTATATAATTCCTTACCTATGATTTAATACCTGAGCAATAAAGTAAGAACGTTTCACTGAATAGAACGATCGAAACCTACCATGGTGTGTGACGAACGTTTTCGACACAATATGGCAGTAGAAGACGTGTTAATGTAATCGTCATTTCTATTTAATGGAATCCTAACTTTTCGATTATTGAGTCTGAATCTGATGGATCTTATCGCTTTCCTGCGAAAAAGAATTAAATTCTCACCCTCCTACTCGATCTCTACGTTTCGTTTATTTGTGCCAAAGCATAATTAAACAAAAATCGACTCTGCGAAGTTTCGCAAAAACGGGGATAGGAAAGTTCGAACGTGGCCGTTTAATACTCCATGGAATACATTTAAAGTTTCATCGCTCTCCCGGAAGTTACGATCGACGACACTCACATCGCCAACTTACGAGCGTAGCTACAGCGATTTATCATTTTTAGCTGACTATTTTATCACGTACGATGCAAAACAGCAATCCTCCGCATCTGACACCTCTTCCGCAAGGCTGTAACGGACTAACCATGACTAATTTTGGAAGATATATACTAATATCCGTGCGAACCAACAGCCGGTTGCCCGTACGGAATTTTGGCTCCGTTCCCGATAAGGACTTTGTGTTCGTTCTACTTGTAGATCTTCCTAATGCTGCGTCTACTGCGGAAACCAATACCTATTTAGGATTTCCGGGTTAATTGCATGGAGCAATAGACGGAGTAACTCGAGGGAACCGTGCAATCGATTTTTTGAAGAGTCCAATCGGAATCTAACATCCCTACCTTGGTCCAGTACAATGCCAGGCCCCACATCCGCGTAGGTGCGTAGAACACGTGTGCACCCCCCTCCCCTTCTGTGGGCAAAAAATTATTTATAGCCGCGAAAAATTCTCCGTTTTACTGTTACGGACCGTTTTGTTCCAGTCGAGAAATACGGTCAAACAAAGGAGACGTTGATTTTACGCGAGGACGTCGAAAATTTTCGGCAGTTTCATGTAACGAAAAGATTCGTTAATGTTTGCACGGTCCCGATAGAAGCATTCCCATTTCAGTGAAGCTTTTTTTTCTATTTCTCGAAATCGTTTCGTAGAACACTGAAATTTCGTGGAACCTGGAAAAACGAGTCGAAAGGGTGAATTAACGGCGATGAGTGGACCAGAGTAACGGAAATACGTGGAGACGGTAAATCGTGTTTATGGAACAGTTAAATGGATCCCCAGAAGATACGAGAGAGTTTGGGTTATTGCTCGTCGATCTGTTTATAAAACTCTGCCCTCTGATTTTTCGGGATGAAAGAAGCTTTCATCTCAATGAAGATTTTTTATAGAGTATCCGCTAGAAAAATGTATTACGTCAGTTCCGAAGAAGGTGCACGCTAATGAAATTCCAAGGTTGCTACTGAAATTTATGACTCGATGAACTTGTAGGTTTAATTTATTTTTATGGCGAAGTCTAGTGGTGCAGAGAACTTGAGTACGTTACATTTAAATTCTGGATCGTTTATAGGCGAACACTCGTATGTTTCTTTCGATACAAACATAGTATAAATATGCTGAAGATATAATTTAAATTGATGAGACAAATATACTTTTATGGAGAGAATTTCTCAACACATTACATACGTATAGAATTAAATCATTTTAATTCCGCATAAATTAGGTCGTATACGAGTTTTCACAGAATTTATCACCAGTACTGGAAAACGTAGGAACGTTTTATTCTTTCGTGGAACAGTAGAATGAAAAATATAACGAATTTTTTTTAAACTGTTTTTTTCTATGTCTATTATAAACACACTGAAATCTGTATTCCTAAACTTCAACTTTTGTAGAAATTTGCATAGAATTTCGTAATTCGCTCAAACTTTCGAAACACGTTCGGTAGAATATTAAATAACTCTGTAATAATACTTCCTCAATTTCCAGTTAATAATAACACCAACCTGGCCGTAACTTTGTGAGAATATTTCGATATTAAAGTTTAACTGGTTTCTTAAGTCTGAAGTAATTAAGAAACGATTGACGAAGAAATATAACCGAGAAATTAAACGACAATGTGACCGTTGAACGGATGCGTAATTCCCGGGTTAAACGTTAACAATGCCGTCCAAGCGTATTAAATGACTAGAACGCGGGAATTTAAGTCAACACAGGCGTTATCTTTAAAGTTTAGGAAATTGGTGGAATCTACTTACCACTTTAAAGCTCTTAATGGTTTTAGGAAAGTGGTGCGGGTCTATATAGGGTGAACCGGATATTACAACACTGATCTTCAGTCATTTTTATCGACCAGGGGATACGTTGCTCGCCTACAAATAATGAAGATGGGTAAAGCCGAGTTGGACCTAGAAATTTCTTCATCAAATCAGTCATTTTTTGTACAAAATATTTTTGACGCTTAAAATAAACTCCAAGTTACACAGTTAATTTTAATCTTTTCACGTTAAAACTGTAAATTTGTACAAATATTTTTTAAGACTTAGATACGATTGTAAATAATGAAAGCAAAATAAGTTCACATTTATTCTTTTAATAAATGCTATAAATTATGTCTGGTCGCTGAATGTGTCCCTTGGTTCTTAAAAAAACAATCGATTTTACTTCAACAACTTAAAATTACTTTTCCAAATTTCGACAATTTACTGAAGTCACTATACTTTTTGTAGAAGAAAAATAGTTTTTTTGTAGAAGATAGTAATAATACCACTTCTTTACTGTGATTATACCTTAAAATATATTGAACGAGGCATGAAAGGATAAGTCAAACTTCCGTTGACGAGGGAATCTTACTGTATTTAGCAGTTAAGTCCATGTGGACACGTAGCATAATACTACGTGAAAACCTGGGCGTGTTACTTTCCAAAGCTATAGTTCGAAACAAAACTTCCTAAAGGATATACAATGAAAGCTATTTTTCAAAGTTACCTTCGTGTTATCACGTGATAAAATACTACGTGATGATTTGAAAGGGCTACTTTGAGAGTTGCTGTTCACCAAAAAATTGAGTACTGAACACAACCATGTGTGCTGGCATCCAAAGTTACTCTCATGTGAATATGTACATACGTGACACAATGCTACCTGGCAACGTAATAGTATCTACTACTTTTCAGAATTGTCATTCACAGAGGCAAGTACTAGTGGACAGAAACGTCAGAGCTGCTATCCAACTTTAGTTTCGTGTGGACACGTAGCGTAACAGAGTCCTCAGCACCAAGTCCGGGTAACCTACCCACGGAAATACCGTAAATCTATGCTCTACGTCGCGATGTTCCCGACAAGAGTTTCCTGCATTTCACTCGGATAATAAGATTTATTGTTCGGTAGCAGAATACATACATACATATATCTTACTGAAGGAAAATGCTAAGAAAACATTGTCGCGTGATTTTACATATTGATAAACGTGAAAACTATGTTAGCTAATTTAATATTGAGGAAAACTAATTTAATTAACAACAAAAACTGTAACTTACTTCACTAAATAAGCACTCAAAAAATTGAAAGACAAATTAAGCTATTAAGAAAGAAATTCTATTATACACACTCCCTTTCCCTTGCACTGTTAAACTAATCTCTGTTAACTAACCTATGTCATGCATTAACGCTCCCCTCTACAGAAATATTATCAAAATATGATTGGTCGTTCCGAAATCTAGGGTTACGACAGCCTTAAATGCGTCATAAATCTTTTTGTCACTAGACAACGCATATTTATGAAGGTACATTCACATTTTTTACGGTTTATAACTGACTATAAATTAGTTTCAAAATTATGACATATACGTATAGAGATCAATGGTATTCAAATAAAGACCTATAGAATTATTCAAACCTCTATCTCATGGCGTTTTATTCATTCAAACATGCTATATAGTCTAGTTAATTTTTGAAAGAACCACGAAAAACTGAAAATATTGATGAATGTAGCCGCGATCCGAACGGTATATGTACGTAGTACATATGTACAGATTTCAAAAGTACACTATTCGAAGCAATAGTAGAATTACTGTTGCAGGTGATGCTGTTACGTCAATCGAGCGAAAGAAACAACAGAAATGCTACAGGTTTAATAAACTAATACCTTTTCCATACAAAACCAACACCCAGTTTTGTTTTGACAAAAAAAAAACTTTTCCTGACTTACGTACCGTACTGACAGATGCAAACTGCAATATAATCCTCTTCCAATTGCTGTGAACCATGTAAATAAACCATGTTTACCATCTATTCGCGTCGATGAAAGCTGCCTTCAGGTGGTTCGTACCTGACTCTCTAGTCAATAAAGCATCATATTAATAATTGGTGTTAAACACCAGCTAATACATTTTAATAACGTATAAAAATTACATCTATGAAATTCAACGACATTTCCATTAATCATTCATCGTTATATTGAAAATAAAAAATATATTTTGGTTAGTCGTATGACTCCACGGTGCTCGTTTCTGGTACGTTTGATAACGTTATTTTTGCACGCATACTGTATACGTGGTGGGTGTTCCCGCGTAGTCAATATTCAATATTCTTATATGTAAAGATAATTATATTCTCGTGCATTATAATTGAGAAAATTGGAATTCACTAATACACAAAATAAGTAAAATATTTTTTAAATGTAATAACATTGCCAAGTCCTCCACATAGTCCCAATAACCATCCAATAACCTACATGTCCTGAACTTTAGTGTTAAATATCTTCCTGAAATGTTGGGCATGATACAAGATATAGTTCATTATCAGAAAGCTCAGGATTTATACTTTCAGTGCTTAGTTTATAGTTAGCACTTCTAATTTTTGTGAATAGAAAAGATTATACTTCCGGTAAGAAATCGTAAGACTGCCATAAGAGCTGTGTTGTAAACTCCATTTTTGACAAGCTGTTTTTTTATTAAATTACCTAGTCTTTCGAATTTGGCACGAACCACCTTAAGCAAGTTATTCCTATTTTCGCCGACAAGACAGGATGACGGAAGAACCAACGAATACTACTTAACATTCGTCCCGATCAAATGTAGATTCGCCGGTTGGAACTGGAATTCATATGCAATTCGGCACCGAGCTCAGATAGCGCACCTGCTCATAAATATGTGCCTACGCCTGTGTACTAAGGACAACCTGCTCCCCAAGTGAAGTTCGCGACACGAAACTACGCGATGTGTTAGTCCCGGACTCGTTTAGATAGTAAGATTTATTACCAACCGACGCCTAACCTCCGACAAACTTCCGTGCTTCCAGCCATACTGACAGGCCCTCCGGTTACCATACCTGTACACCCTCCCCGCCCCACTCTTGGCCAATCCTCCCCCCTCTACCCGCGCGAATTCGATCACCGATCGCACGAGAGACACGAGAACGCTTTTACATGTCTATTTCTTGCCCCCAAGCGATCGTTCAGAGATTTATGGGAATTGTATACCGAGTTCACGGTGTTTGATCCCTAGTGGCACTAAATAGTCTACTTATTACCGCTCGTTAACGGAGCGATCCCGCGGGATCGGAGGCAAATTTGTCTTCCGAAAGGGAATTTTAAAGCTGTCGGTGGCTCCGCCGCGGGTGGAAACGTAAACTGGTTATCTTTTTCGTTTCTGGAAGATTTACTCTCTATGTGAAGTGAGTATGAAAAAGAGAATACTCGAATGGTTCTGTTGGATTGGAAAGCGGTGAAACATTTTTCGGGGAAAACGTGTATTGATTAGAGCGGACGGATTTGTGAAACTAGGATTTTCTTCTGGCAAAGAATTTCTACGTCTGGGACGAAGGTATTTATATAATCTAGTATAATATGCAGGATATGGTTTTGTATAAATAAAGCTTGGAAAAATCTGCATACACACACACACAGAAAGGCAGAAGTGCAGAATGAAAATTCTTGGCGCGCGAATAGTTTACTCTGACAAAAGCGTACGATAGACTTCAAATTTCATCAGTCGTTTGCATGACAACGTAATACCACCGTGCCAAGAATTCTCGGGACGTTGGGTGCTCGAAACGGCGACAAAAAACATTCTTTCCGACATAAAGGCATCGGGCGTCCCTTTGATATTCTAGAGTCGCCCGGGCCATGCTGTGCATTTTTTACTCTTATGATGGATAGACTTCAATCGGATTACTCTTTCTGATACTCTTAACGAAGCTTCAGATACAGTTATACCTAGCACGGCTGGCTTTACGCTTATCTTCCGCTCTGTTCGTGTGCCCTGACAGATTTATTGTAATAAGAATGAAATTATAGTTTCGATACTTGACTCGATCGATCGTTGGTAAAAGTACACAGCACAAAAGAATTAGAGAATCGCTAATATGGACGATTTTGTTGCATCTACCAAGCGAAAGAAACCAAATATATGGAGAAACTCGTTCCAATTAGAATGTCGTATTAACGGAAAATAGGTACAAGTATTAGATGTTTGCTGCACGATAACCGTAGAAACCCTGTTAGTAATAATTGCCCCCCCCCCCGCCCTAGTTGTGGACGATTTTAACCGGAATCCGGCAGTTACGCGTGCCCAGCGGGTATTCGCGAAATTTAATCGCGAACCCAGGCAAATTGAATACGTTATTAAATACTTGTAACAGGACGGCAGTCGAGCGACTCGCGTTCATAAATTTCATAATTAACGGGGCCGGCGTGTAAATGTCAAATTTTCCCCTGGCACGGCGGCACGTCGCCGCGCTGTCAATTTCCATTAGAGATTCGAGTCACGTATTCAGATTTTCTCGAACTCACTGATTTCGAACAGCGCCAAATCAAAGGGGGGCTGCAGCCTTGGGCCCCGTTCTAAGCCTTTTATTTACGTTAACAAATCATTGAATGCAATCTTGTTTACCGTTTCCTTTTTTTAATATAGTCTGTGGCCAAAACAGAACCACCTATAATTTTCCAAATTTTTCGCGGTAATCAGAATTAAAAGGCCTGAACGTAATTTAATAATTAGTTTGATTAACTACTAATTTACGTACATATACAGGGTGTTCGCAATAAATTGGACCAGCGTTTTTCTCGTAAACAATAAATATTTCAAAAAAATGGCAGAGGAAGAACTTACAGTACATCTTACTGGTAACACGATAACCTATGCCAATTTTTTATATTTACATTATTCTTGACTGACTAAAGCGTCCAATTATTTATCTCGTCACTTTATAAGAAGACCTGCATATTTTTAAGAAACTCCTTCTAAACAAATTTAAAAATAGATGATTAGTGATCTATCTCAGCCCAACTACCGACGTTTATTCAATCACCAAAAATATTCGCCATCCAAGTAACATCCACTATGGTCCTTTTTGAAATATAAAATCCTTAATTTCATCCTGCAATATTCACACAGTATTGAATCTTCAAGGAAAATCATTTCTAAACGAAATATCTTCAAAAGGAGATCGTGCTTCACAGAATACATACACACGTAATCGAAACCCCTCCGTGAATCCTTTTTCGACTCTAATGTCGCATGGACCGCAAAATACGTTCCATTCGCATGTCAAAAGGCAAAGAATATCCATTCCCGTAAATTGACACGATTAGTTTATCGGTATCGCTTACTCACTATAAGGTCACCGGTATCCTCTGCAGCGCGACATAGTACAACTGGGAAAACTAAGTCTGGCGACTAATGCGGCAGCAGCCGAAGTTCAGTCATATAAGACTTTTCTTTGCGCCCAAAACGGAATGTATGATGTGGTTAATTAAACTCACCGGTATTAGGATCGAGGCGGCTCGGATCGTACGAATTTTATAGTCTCGCGTGTATTCGCCGACGTCGCAAAAGGTGCTCACGAGATTCGAGGGTTGCACGATCGGACTGGGACGCGCGCTTCCACGGTACTGACCCGACGACGTCTCGTAGTACTCCGCATCGCGATGCTTGAACGCAGAGCGCGTACTCGGAGAGGCCGACCTATCCTGGACTATCGGAGGGCACAGCTGGGTCCACGTTCCACCGTCGACTTCCAGGCGAATTCGTGGGCCACGCCAGACGTGCAAGATGGAAACTTTACGTTTTTTGCCACTTTGCACGTTGACGGGGACGGGTGAATTCGTTATCTGGATAAAGGGTTTCGAATAACGAATGAAAGATAAAAAATAAGGGTAGGGAATAGGTGTCTAAACCGATCCCTTTAAGGCGTAATTTATATAAAAAATACAAATGCTCAGTATTTAACAAAATGTAAAGTAGTTTTTGTAAGTTAGTCTATCTATCTTATCATTGGCATAAATAAAATTTAGCTACCTGATCAATTATATTTTTTATTCACGTTTCTTTGCAGGCATACTTAAGGATCATTTCGTAATGTATGTGTATAAAATGATCCCCGGGGATCATTTTATACCTACTGATAGTAAATACGATGAACATTAAAAAGCATTTCATTTATTACATTTTATTTAAATAAAAATAGCTTTGACGCGTTGTTTTTCTTTCATACTGACGGAGCATTGTTGTAACTAAAACGAAAAAAAAGATACCGTGCATATGAAAAACCAGTGAAAATAACAGGATAATCCAATTAAAAATCGTTTTTTAATTGTACAATAAGTAGAAACATTTTTTTAGAATGAAAATTAAGTGAACATTGTTGAAAAAGCAAATTGATCAGATCGTGTTGACAAGATGAAAACGGTAATATTTAAATAATAACTTGATTGAGGAAGATCTTATGGTTAAAAACTTTTTGTATTTTATGATTAAAGGCCATTCGTTCTTTTCAATTAGGAACCTTCCGTTTTTTACGATTAAAGAATTTTAGGTTTTTACGATGAAGACCTTTCGTTTTTTACGATTAAAGAATTGTCGGGGTATAATGCTGAGTACTTTCCCGATCCTCGAACAAAAGGACATTTTCACAAAAGGAAGCAGACTCTGGACGCGTGAACGAAATTTATCCAGAGAAGTCTGAAAAAAATTGTCAACCGATCAGAGAACAAAACGGTCCCGTGTTTGTTTAATTGGAGCTTTTGTTCCACCACAGCGTGAAAGATTTTTTGTGAAAAATAATTCGACCGCCACAGTAATTTCGAACAGTTTTTTGATTGCTTACGTCATTTTCGCTTCCGCTTGTCAACTAGGAACTGACAGTGAGTGTCGGAAAACCATTTTTCCTTGTCGTCCTGTCTCGCGTGTTTTAGCCAAAATTCGCTATTCTTTCTGATCAACTGCACGATGTTTCGTTCATACCAGAATTGAATCAAATCTTTAAAAAGATTTCCTCTCATTTCAATACAACATTCACATCTACAAACTATACATATAGTATTCCAGCCGAATCTCGTATTGTACGACACTCTAGTGTTTACATTCAGTCTATTTTAAAGAGACTCACTTACGTCATCGAACGATTGATTTTAGAACTTACAAAATTTTTTTAACCATTTTACGATGTAAAAATTATGAACTTCTCAATAAAAAAATATGATCGTGGTATCCGCCACTGATGTGTAAAATGCAGAATAACGTGTAAACATTTCAAACCAATTGGTAGAATAGATTTTTTTTACTTTCCCTGCGCCAATTATAAAAATATCGTTTTGGGAAAAACACGTTTAAAATTTAAAGCTCTAATTTTTCATACATATATTTATTTACAATCAATCGGCTATAAGAGCAAAAATAATCGGGATTAAGAAAATGTTTCAATACATTTTTGAATACATGAACTTTTTGATTACAAAACACTTCGATTTTTCCAAGGTTTCGTAGTAGAACGACCCCTCAACCGTCAAATTTGTCATTTTCGTAACATATAAATATTATTTGAAAGTATTTAGTTATATTCTCGTATTTTTCTCTCAGTATTTAACGTTCACTAGTGAAGGGAAATCTAATAGCAATATATGTATTACGCCAATTTTATATTAATACACATCAACTAGAAATTACTTATAAAAATGCAATCTAGGAATATCGTCATGTGGAACTTCGTTTAGATCATATATCAAACTGAGTTCCACAGATCGACGTGAAATATTCGCAGCGAAAAATTTGCACTTCGATGTGAACAAACACGCGAATTTCACTGTCGCTGCCAATATTTCGTTGCCGTTGTCCCTGTTCAATAATTTTCGTTGGTCCGTAGGTTCCTTTGTAATGCACAATTCAAGCGGAAAACACGATATAGCGGCGCAACGTGTCGAAATTTCAAGAAGACCAACAGATATATTGGATAGAATGGTGACGACGTGAAACGAATGACTGTCTTCGATATTTCGAAACTAATGCCTGCAAATTTCGCGCTGTCTGTACCACGGAGTAAAGCATACGAAGGTATTTATTGACCTATTATCTAATAGAAACAATAAGGGCGACCACTCGCGTGTCTATATCACTGTTTCATACACCGATTTACTCGTGCAACTTAGTATACTTTATATTATGTATATGAAACTTCTTACTTTTACATTATCGTTCCAAACTACCCTGCATATTACTTAAAATGTTTACCTTTATACAAGACCGAATTTTTCGTAACTTACCACTTACTTAATAGGTCATTAAAGGGGGAACATCTTTTCCGTATAGTCTACAAGAATAATAATATTAATGAGCGATCTGTCTACTCTTCTTAATTGATTCATAGGTAATTAATTACGTTTATTAATCACACAGAACGCAACTCTTAGATTTCATTTCATATACCTGACTATAATATGATTATAATATGAGTCACAATCATAGGTGCAACCATCCATTACGATATTACAATCGTATTTATCACTGTGCTATTGAAACAGTAATTTAATAGGAAACTTAAGTTTAACAAACAGATGTAGTTTATATTTGCTTGTGTAATCAAATTATTTATATCTAAATATTTAGATATTACACATTTATAAATTATTTACATATAAAATATTATTGGCAGAGATTATGTAGTTCATTTGTGATACAGTTAGAATGCTATTTTAAAACGCTTTAATCAATAATAAGATCGAACGCAGTGACACACAAAATCCAATGAAAAACAAGTGCCGGGAAACAGGGGCCACCGAAACCGATAAAATAACAATTGACAATGACAGTCTCAGTGGATCAGAACGCGTGACACTTCTAACGAACACGCAAATAAAAGTGAAAATCTATCTGTCTGTTCGTTATTTTTGCAGATTTTCAATTGACAAGGTTTTCAATATTTGTGGTAATTCGTTAATTATTATCGTTATTTTAATTATCATTAAATAGGCAACTCTCTATAGTATCTAATAAGCAAAAGTAGAAAATTTAGGTTCCGTTAGATTGGACGAATCTAAAACAGAACGAAATTAAGTTAATGATATGTTAAACGAAATTAGCATAGCATAACAAATAAAAAAGAATACACTACACTGAAGTACAACAAATGTTTCATGTCAAGTCTACTAACGAGATACTAAAAATAATAGTAGTTGTAGAGAAAAAAACAAAATTTTTGTCGAATCGTCCATTTATTGGCTCCGACATCACATGAAAACCGTTTTAATTGTAAAAAAACAAACCGTCGTCACGAAGAACCGTAAAATACCTACATCTTTTTTTCCTTCCTACCAGTTCAAACCCACGTACGTGGTATAAAATACGTACAGGTACCTCATGGGGAGTGTTATGGGCGAAAGTTAGGGGACCTGCCTGAATAAATTTGTTTTATTCGCAACTTTTATTCGAAGATTATTCGAATAAAATTTCATTCAAATAGCGCCCAAATACGTAGTCGATAATAGTACTGAATTACAAGTAGACATAGCAATAACTGAAGTAGACATAGTTATTGATTATTTTGTATTAAAGATTTTTATTATAATATTCTCTGTTTGAATATACAAGTTATAAAAACAAATGTAACGAACAAGGTGTATAAAATATACAAAAGATAAATATTTGTTAATGTTACAATGATTAAAAATTGTTATTAGGTAATAATACATTACTTGTTAATCGTTTCTGCAAAATCTGTTACAAAAATTATCATTTTGATTAGAACAATTCTTTGTACTTTAAAAACTTTCCTCACAGAGGTAAAGAAGCTATTCTTCAAAATACGTGTATATGCCTGTTTAATTATCACATTTGATTAAGATTTATCAAATGTAATACGTGGAGGTATTTTCTGGATAATACTATTTAATGGAGCGTATAATATTATATTAATTTCAGTTCTACGCGCGTAATTTGAGCAACTACGAAACGGATTTTCAATTTCGGAAACGTAATCACAATGAAAAATCCCGATAACCCGATATCACATAGTAATATATAATTATAGTTCAATCCACAGAAAAAATATCAACATGTAAAAATTGATTAATTTTTTAAATGTAATTTTGCAATTACTTATTACTTATTTTGGTCCATCACTGACTGCTTCATCATTGGGTGTATAATACATAGAATCCAAGTAGCAGTTCGTAAAATCGCTTATAATACTTCTATCGGGTATGGTTTGAGTCATTCCATACATTGCAAGCTGAAACATATTACTTTTGTATTACATTTCTAATAATAATACTAAATAATTTATTTACCTTCCCCTCAACTGGTACTTCTGGATTTTGTAGAATAAGACCCAATTCAGTTTTAACATCATTTAAAAACTGATCTGCCACGCCAGCTTGAGTGTGTACATAAGTGACACAGAGATGTATACCACTAGGGAACTGAAGTGTATTCAAATTCCAACCTTTTGCATTCAGGGCTTCTGATAATTTATAAATGTTGAAATCCTTTGATCCCAATGCAATAACTGAAGTAGCTGGGGTACCGAAAATAAAAATTCCGTCCAATGTTCTCAATCTATAATCAATGTTAAATATGTACAACAGAAAGTACAAAAGAAAACGAGAAAATACAGAATTTCGGATACTTACTTCCGTTCAATGTATTTAGTAGTTTCTATAATCTTCTTGGTTGCGTCTAAATATCCGTCATAACCGAAATACATCATAGTAGCCCAACATGATGCTATAATTCCACCAGCTCTAGACCCATTTATTGTTGGGGAGCCATAAATGCCACCAGGCCAATCAGTTGAGACAGTATATTGATGGTGTCTATACTTTTTATTCCTATAAAGAATAATGGAGGATCCTTTCGGAGCATATCCATACTAAAAGCAAAGTGCAATTACATATTTATATAGAAATTAATGAAGTTGAACATACAATTCTGTTATTTATTTACCTTATGTGTATCAGCTGATATACTGGTAACTCCAGGTAGTTTAAAATCAAATGGTGGTACTTCAAGTCCTGCATCTGACATAAAACAAATTAAAAATCCACCAAGACAAGCATCAACATGTACTGGAATATTATATTTTACTCCTAATTCAGAAATTGCTTCAATATTATCCATTGTTCCATATGGAAAGTTTGGAGTTGAGCCTATTAACTGTTATATGTACTATGTTAATATTGATGTTATTAATTCAGTCATAAAATTACATGAAAAAAGATTTTCTTACCATAATTGTATTTCTAGAGATAGCCCTTTCCATATCTTTAATGGAAACAGTATAACTATGTGGATTGACAGGTACAACACGTATTCTAATTTTTAAGTACTGAGCAGCTTTCTCAAAAGCAGAGTGTGCTGTTACAGGCATTACCATTTCTGGATATTTGATACCTTTTACATATCTTGCATAGTCTCTAAATGCTTTACAAGCTAATAAAATTGACTCTGTACCGCCAGTAGACATCTTAAAAAAACATGTATTATATTTCATACACGTTCATATTTTACCTTACTTTTCAAAACCAAAAAGAATTTACTGTGCCACAAGATTCTTGATCACCATGAAACAAATGGCAGGCTATCCGAACTACTTCTGCTTCCATCTTGCACACACCAGGAAAAACATCAGGATGTAAAGGATTTGTATATGATGCAATCCCATAAATGTTTCCCATTAATTCTAACAACTTAGTATCAATTCTATATACAGTCCCAGACACTCTACCACTTTCCCAATCATAATCACCTAAATGAAAATATATATGCACATAAATATTTGTGTACATTAAAACTAAACACTATTTATATTTATTTCTTTTACCTAACTGAACACAGTGCTTTACTTTTGTTAATATATCATCTGGCTCCAAACCATTTTTTGGTAGCCTTATAATGAACGGAATATCCTTCATTCTTTGCTTAGCTTCCTTTTCAAATGATGAATTTATATTATGTAATTCTTGATCAATTTTATCCTTGATAGCAGGTATATGATTTCTTAAACTAAAGATTTTCTTTTTTCCTCTTTCTATAAGACCTGAAAAATAAAAGAAACTAAGTTTTACTTATTGAAACTAAATCTGAGACATACAAGTATGATATTAAATGAAATCCATACTTTCTTCTTGGAATACAAAGTTCCACAACCAAATTGTTGTAAGAATAGTTGTACTTGTTATAGTTACTATTTGCCATGGTTCTTTTCCTTGGAAACTGTTGTTTACAAATTCCTTCAAAGTATTCATGTATGAAACAAGCATATTTATCTGAAAAATATGAATACACACTTAATCACTAAATGTAACAGGTATGTACATTAACATATGTTTGTCATTCCTTAAATGAATTTTCCTGGTGCAGAACTGATGTTTCCCATCTTTTTCTCCCTATCGTTATTTATTCTACCTCACTCGCTCGCACATGCTTTCTTTCAACAGACTTCATTTTCTTGCTTTCACTTTATCATTCTATTTATATCGTACTTTGTTCTTCTAATGTATTCATTCAAATATTGTAGTAGTCATCGTACTTCATGCTCTCACCTGCCACTGAGTACTAATTATAAAATCACAAACATGTATTAAAATAATGTTTGAATTATTGTATACGTACCAAAATGTGTAAGTCGTACTGCGCGTTAAAGTAGAAAGCAAGACTGCACACCGAAAGTTTCAAAGAGCAATGTAAAACGACGTTGGTTATTTAAGGATGTAGCAGATAACAACACCACTATCACTACACCCAATCGTCTTTCTGGAATGATAAACAGTACAACGGTTCAACGTGTTGGTACTGTACATTTACGCTCATTTACGCTACATGTTTATATAGATGATTTCTGTGTGATCACAATACTAACAAGACAGTAATGCCAGAATCGTGGAACTTGGTTCCACCACCACGACGCCCCGGCGTCCCCCACTTTATTTCACAGTTTTTACCACACAAGCATACTTTGTTTCTATTTGTGTGAGCTGGCTGTTCGAGTGTTTCCTCCGACTACCTGTGTCACCTGGCAAAACGTAAAGAATGAGGAAACTTTGAAGACCCTGTTCGAGAATCTCACTCGGCCAAAAATTCACGTTTCCGACGCGATGCCCGGCAACCTAAACGTGTAAGCAACAGTCGGGGAGACCCCGTTCATATCCCACTGTGACGACTTTACTTTTTATGTTTAATGATTTTATAATTTCACTTTGTAAACCGTTTTTGCACTAAAAAGATCTTCGAAGGTTTGACAATCCAGGCCTCAAAAATCTTAAACGGGCTTTCTTCTATCCGTTCATATAAATACCTGGAGCTGGGCAATTAAATCTTAAAATTACGTATTTTGGTAAACATTTCAGATCTCCATCGTGTGTTCAAATATAGCGTTATCTGCAGAATTGTAGCTATCTAATCTGTTAAATAATGTCACCTTATCTACTCGTAGCTAACCGAATTTTATAAAACCGAACATTACACAAAACTGACGATTAATGGATATTTAAGTATGTATGTCCTAACTCTTCTTAATTATCAAATCTTAAACTATGTTCCTGGAGCTTTGAATCCCGTTGATTGGCCATCAGGCTGATCCGGGGATATCGGACCATCTCCCCTGAGGCGGCCATCGTGTTGGCGGGGGTGATCCCATTTGAGATCCAGGTGGAGGTCGATGCCGACGTATATCGGCAGCGACAAGCCCTCCGCGTCTCAGGGCCCCCCTAACCAACCCTCGAGGTGACCAACTATGCTACAAGACTTGCATCAAACTTGTAACCACAACTTGACATCAAGCATTGCACTAAATTTGACATTGCGAGTTTCGCTGACATGGAGGTTACTATCTATGTCTAAGAGTAATAACATTATCATTAAGAAAAAAATGAAACAGTTTTGACTTCAATATAATGCTTATATTAAAAATACATTATGTAACATGGATTTAGTGATCCCAACACAACAAATAAGATATTGAACCTTATGGTTTATAATTTAGTAATAATGAAGCTAATCGATCTAAGCTAAAATATCCAACTTTGTTATTAATATTCTGTGGTTCCCACTATTATCAACATTGATAGTTATTCAGCTAGAGTGTGTTTACAAAGAATCTCATATTTACAATCGTATGTTTACATATAAAGAACATTCCATTGTTCCTTTTATAGTATCAGCACATTTATACAATACATGTCGTTTATAGGACTATTGTCGAAGGTATTGAGTTAATTAATAGACTACTTTGTTACTTCAGAAGTCATGGTCATAAATAAATTATGTATATCAACTGTTTTCCAGTTAATGTCTGCAACGATTAAATTTTCACTATAATATACATACGTCCGATATTTTATAAATAATGGTTGATTATGTGCAGGAGATCGAGAGCTTCATTTACTTTCTTTTTTATGTACCAATTCTTATTCTAACGTAAATCTACATTCGATCGTAATTACATTTTTGCATTTTTTTTATTAATAATCTTACAGCAGTGATTTTGTTACCTTACAGAGCAATTATATACATTAATTCACGTTATAAATATAAGTTATAATACAATTATTCCTATATGTCCAGTTATGTAGTAAATAATATTTTGAGCAGCATTTGTATTCAACAAGAATAATATAGATTCTGGAAGATGGTATTCCACTTTCATTGGAAACCTTTCAAGTAAAAATAATACAATTAATTTTCTAATAATATAAACATCTAATGATTCCAATAGTATATAATATGCCAATTTGTAATAATTCCTATAACATTTGACAAGCCAAAATTAATTTGCATGATGCAAGTGGAAGAATCAAGACCATACAGTCTTCTTTGGTAGATATTCTTCGCACATTTTAAAGAAAATATTAAATTATGCTGTCAATTAGTACTGGTACCCTTGCGATTTTTCTGTAAATGTTTAATATGTTGGCACTGCTGTTACATGCTACTTGCTTGTAATATGAAATTCAATAACAATCAAAGAGCAACAAGCAAACAGCCGTATTTAATAACAAGCAAAATTATTATTTAAGATGTCATGTTATACCAATTTTTTTTTCACATTCAACTATATAATTTCTAATACAATTAAGGTAATCGATTGTAAAACCAAAATGTTAGACAATTTTTTATCTATTTACTGGGTCATGCAAACTATTGGCATCAAACAAATAAATGTCGAGACCATGAGCCAATGCAATACTATAAAAATTTGTAATAAAACAATCAGGAAGAGTTACCAATCCTAATACAGTACAACTACTCCTACACATTATTTTATTTACACTTACGATTGATAATATTGATAAAAATCAGGTAATATGTGTGCTCTCGAGCGAAATAAAATTACCGCTCGTTTTTTTTTACATATTTTTTAATATGGTGCGTCTCTCTTTTGCAAAATATACCTAGGCACTTGGTGATCAATCTCTCTATAATTGCGCTAAAACTTGAACGTATATCGCCAACGAGAAAACACCCGTAACAAAAATGATGTAATCAATTTCGAATAGCATCAATGATAACGTTACACTTAATACTGCCATACCAACAGTTGGTTATCATTGAACTCTGTGGTTCTCTTCGTATTCGCGATGAAATTTTATAAAAATAATTTTCTGTTTTCTTCCATCTATTTCCACGAAATACTTCCAACAATCCCCTAATAATATTCATAACAATAATCATTTTAAACTTGCATGTAACAACAAACAAGTTCAAATACAACTTTAAGTACCTTTAACAATAATCGATAGAACACATTTGTCACGAGTTTCGTACATATACCTGGTGTTATAAAAAAAAAACAATACCACGATCGTTTCTACATTCGACGTACTCATCCACTCGTGTGACTTGTCGTATGTTAGGTACGCTGCATTTTGTTCGACGAAATTTCCAGTAGGCATTGCTTGGGCACAACACCAACATTAATTTTTCACAACTACGCTATTCGTTTCTCTTTCATACACAGACCGTGAGTTCTTATGCGCTGCTACTTCATACGATTGAGTACTAAATCGCAGACGACCTGCAAACCTTTTTGGTACGGACTTTCCGCTAAGGATTGTGCGAGTTTCACAGCTTCCAGGCAGTGCTTCCGGGCCAGAAATCTCGTCTGATCGAGACCCTGTGATTTGTGTACTAATTCGAAAGCTTTCTCAACGTCTCCTGGCTCTTGAAACCGGCGCATAATCATGGCATTTAATTCTGGATACTGTAACAAACAGAAAAAAGGTCTTGGTAGAAATATTGAAAAATATATTTAGCGAAAAAGAGAAAGGTACTAATATTTCTAACAGAAGTCAAGTATTGATAGTGTCAGCAATAAATGAACTATTCCACGTGTTTGTAAACATACTAATGATTCATTATACATAGTTAGAAGGCACTTAATTATTTCCATTTTAACAGTTTTTAAAAATTCATCTCCAAGTTTCTCTATTTACAAGGACCATTAATCTTTTTTTGACTTTAGTAGTATCAAAGAATTGTCTTATTTTATATGGTATTTTATAATTTGTTTTTAGTTTTGTATTAAGAAAATTTCAAGAAATAGCTTTTTTTAGCTACAAAGTAGACTCTTGCCCAAAATGAAAATTTTGATTGTATAATCATAAATTTTTCTTTCTAAATACTTCTCTTGTTGCACTATTTAAGTATTTAACATTCTCTGCATAGAATTTTCCTTAAACTACTGAACCGTACACATGCTCGAACTTTCTTCTAATTAGACTGTTTAACGTCGCATTAAATACTGAATATGGTTCTTAGTACCTTTTTTTAGAATTTGCAAAAGCAGGATTAGCTGAATACTTTTGGTTTAGTAGTTTATCATTTGGGTGAAAATTTGAAATAGTATCTTGACATTCACCGAAACTTCATCTGCGTTTTCTGCTACTAATATCTAAAAGTATTTATTTATTAATTTGAACCGATCCTTACCCGTTCACACGCGAAAAGTACTGGAGCAGTCGCAAGTCCCAGTTTAAGGTCGGCCGCGGTGGGTTTGCCCATTGCCTCTAAAGACGACACGAAATCCAAGAGATCGTCCACTAACTGAAACGCCAGACCTATATTTCTACCATACTGGAAAGCTAGCTCTGCCAGTTGATCATCGGCACCTCCTAGCATAGCTACCTACAACAAAGAATTTTACAAAGATTAAATTTTTTATTATTTATTAATAGGCTGCGGATTGTATGCATTTATAGTCTGTAGGGTTCTACGAAATACAATAGTAGACAAAAGTTTCAGCAGATACAACGAGTTTTCTATTTTATTCTTAAACCATTCAGATATAGTAGACTCTAACTATATTGCCACTAAACGTAGTGCCACGAGGTTATGACGATGGAACTTAGCATGGAGAGGGCTCTTAACTCATAGCCATTGTACTCCCCTACAGCGCCGACCATGGCAATATAGTTAGAGTCCACTGTACTTAAAAGAGGAAAGAAATTCCTACTTTTGTTTTTGTCTTTATACACAATTGTCTAAAATGCATTAAATTGAAACTTGATTTTCTCAACTAATTAGTTCAATATAGAATGAACACAAGGTGTATGAGTTACCAGTAAGATTATTAATTAATAATAGAATATTCTTAAAAGTTTCTCTCTAGTTTATTACTCCGAAATTATAACCAGTTCGATTTACTGTTTATATCATAAATACAAATTTTAACAACTTTATTTGAAACCTG
Organism: Dufourea novaeangliae; assembly: GCF_001272555.1. Taxonomy (NCBI): domain Eukaryota; kingdom Metazoa; phylum Arthropoda; class Insecta; order Hymenoptera; family Halictidae; genus Dufourea; species Dufourea novaeangliae. The sequence goes on along the minus strand of NW_015373917.1, from coordinate 739,799 downwards.
ATGGAATTCTAAACAGAGTAAACAAATTTCTGTTTAATTCCGTTTATATTTGCACAAATATCCGTTGTCTAAACGCGATAGACTTACTGTCAGATGAAATTGTTTGTAATTGTTATTAACTTACGGCTTTCAATGAATTGGCGATTAAGCTGGCCGTTTTGCGGTACGTTTTCGTTAGGTAATGCGCGAATCTTTCGTTCTCCGTCTCCTTGGATCCGAGCTGCATAAATTCACCCTGCACCAGGTCCGTCACGACCTGGAAAGCACCTGGACTCGTCAATACTTATCATCAGGAGTATAATTCTAAGGATCCTAGAGATCGTGAATACTTCGGTACACTTACATACTTTCGTTGGATTAACAACAATGACACAAAGCAATACAACATACGTACATAACGCAAGTAGTACAGGAATAACAAAATCAAGTAAATAATTTCATACAAAATTAAAAAAAAAACATTCTTCATTACGTTACATAAATAAAAAATTGTTTAAGTGGAAAGCTTTTTAGTTGGACATTAGATCATGAATAGTCGAGAATTTCACATAAATAGTTTACTTATATACATACAATATATAATAATAAGAAGAAAGTGGTGATATATAAATCAGAACAAGACTACAGCAAAACTAAAAAGAAGAAGTAAATTTACACAGAATGATCCAGTTGACGGATAGATGAGATTCTAGCGCGAAAAAAAGTGATTTACCCAATTTTACAATCACAAATCATGCAACGTTGATTTAATATTTATAAAGCAATAAAGATAGAAAGTTTTATAAGCAGAGAGGATAACCAAGATTACTCCATCTGTGAAATGTTAAACGCCATTTTCTCCAGGAAGGCAGTTTCACACGAAAAATTCCATTCGGTACTTTCGATTTTCTTTCGCAAGAAATTATGTTCATTCAAACGTTCTAGAGTAATCTGAATTCTATATTTAGGTGATTCGGCTTAGCAAGAAGAACGAACTACATTATTCCTATCGTTCAAGCTCATCTGGCGCTCAACTACGAGAATTTAGAAACATATTTCACGGAATTTTACCTGACTAAGAGTGAGGGTGACATCGTCATTTCGAAGCTGAGATATCATAATCGACACTATTGCCAGAATATAATCCCCCGCCATTGTCACCTGAAAATAAGAAGAGCGATCGTTAGAGCACGATAATCGGGAGACTATATACCCCCAATTCGGTTTTTACACAAATTAGTTCATTCTCTTTTTACACGATCTGTTTTGATGTAACACGATCGATCCAAATTCTAAGAAACAATTTTTCATGAAAGATCTTGAACTGGTCAGTGAAATGGGTAATTCTTTTGTCAGACATGATTCTAATGAGGAACGAGCTGGAAAGTTTGAACGTGCTTTGAAAAGTCATTAATGGACTCTTAGAGAGAATTATACAATAACTTAGTTAAAACATAAACACAAGGATAAATAACTGAATTCGTTCTTAAAACCACTGAAACATTGGCACCATAGGAAACTAATGCTAATTTTTATACACATTCTTCCAGAAACGTATGTATCGTGTAAAAACAGAATTGAGTGTACATTGAAACTTGAGACCGAGCATCATTGATTATTTCACAGCGAAGGATGATATTCAGATACGAAAGATGATAAAGTGACTACACGATTATGGTATCTTAGCGCGCGTTACCTTTCACCATGCATCTTTCGAAACGGAACCGAAGAACATGGGGCAACGAACGAGCGAGCGTTCTTTCGTTCGGCCTTTTTCTCTAAGTACGAAGATTCTTGCGTATCCAACCGCAGTTACACGCGTTAATTAACTTATTATGATTAAGATCGACGCCATTCGATTTTATTCTGAGAAGCTGGTGTTTCTCTGGTGTCGAAGCTAGGCTAGCAGAGAAGACCACTTTCTTTCGTTTCACAGGTACGGGAAGGTAATTCGGTCCACGATTACGGTAAAAGTGCATACAGAAAGCGTAACATGGTGGAACACGGCAAAAAACTTCTCATAGTTGTAGAAATTACTTGGACTACTTCTTTACGACGATTAATTGGTATCCAGACTAATGGCAGGACATTTCATTTCGAAATACTACACTGCTGAAAACAATTACAGGATCATGTATTGTGGTCGGTCTGCTGGAAAATACGATGTATAATCTCCGAAAGTTTTTGGCAGCATTTTAACCCTCCGAGCACAGTCCCTGGGTCATGCAAGAATTTCAATAATATTTCAGTATTATCTAATAAAATATCGGTTTCGTAACTTCAACGAAGATTTCTACAAATCCGGGACTTCTAACATCACCGACGCGGTTTGTTAGAAAGCAGAGATTCCGAGTCGCCCATCGACCACTATTTTTCCCATTCATTGTAAAGTTAAAGCAGGTTCGTGCGACTGACAATGCAAATGTTACCATTTGTAACTTCATTATGACAAGTACGCCTCCGTGTATACGCAATACTGTTAGAAAGTCGCCGGAATGCAAATAAGGGTTGGACCGACGTGTACGCGAACAAATAACGAGCGCCGGCGCAGTAAGGGTGAATAGATTATTAAACTTGTCGTAAGATTGTAGTATGTGTGCATGCGGTTTCGTCTGGTGTTAAAAACCGACGAAGGAAAGTGTCGACGAGCCGCAACACATTGTAACCACATTTCGCTTAATGGCTTTTAACATCGCCTAGGCTACCGTCTTGCGGCCGCCATTTCCAAGTGTCACTGAATCGCATATTCCGAAAGCGTTGCCTGACGCCTCTGAACCGTTCTTCTAATACCTAATCAACAGCAGCAACCGTGAGGACTGCAAAGTCTCCCCTTCTTCTTCTGCGTGTAATGAGCAATTCATTTTCTACTTCTCCCGTGTATTTTACTTTGCGGCATCGTAGACATTGTATTCCATTGTTTCTTGTCGTTAGGAACCTGGTGGTATATGACTCGATATGCATTCAGAATGATTCATCTTTTTCTGGAAGCATATTTTTTCATCGAAAGTGGAAGTTCTTTCTTATTCAACTGGATCCAGATCGCTTCATCTGACCGATGTACAGTGGTCCGTTTTCCCGAAAAGCTGACAAAATTTTAAAGTTCAGACGTTATCCCAACCACTGCAGGGGAAGAAGGCCGTGGAACCTGTCAAGCGTATACTTTGTTGCCCTTCTGTTTTTGTAACCGAGACTCGGGCTTCGAGTAAAAAACGAATTTACGAAGGTCTAAAGCATTTCTTCCTAGAAGATTATTGTTTCGGCGCGGACCCGAGTTCGAGACAATAATCGAGAGGAGTCTGTAGTTCAAAAAATTTATTTCTACTACTTCACTAGGAAGTTTCTCAGCCAGAAACAATTCTGGCACCTTTCACTATTCCAATTTTTTGTTTGTCACGGAAAAAGTGAAAAGAAGTTTTTACGAGTGAAATTCACCGCGCAAGGCCGTACACGGTTAATTATCCGAAAGATTTGTCGTTTTCGTTACTAACTTGAACAAACAGGTGGACGTTCGAAAGGCCCGGGAGGGGAGGGAAGGTCGTTCTATTTGTCTTTCGCGACAATGGTTCGAAACGAGGCTGTCTCGTAATTTCGAAGCTTCACGTCTGGCCGATTCGTTTTCACGCGCGTTAAAAGCGCGACACAACACACACGCTGCCGGGTTTCCTCACGGAAATGTCGTTTTCGCGTTGAATACGATGCATTGCCGAACCTTTCGTGCCCACGTTGTGAAACGTTTTATTTCGTAAAGTCTGCGTGAATCAGCCTGGCCAGCAGCAGGGTGCAGCCTCGTCTGGGGAAAATCCTGATCATGGTCGATCAGAGATAGTGATTACTAAACTCCTGTAGAAGCCTTAATAGGGCTATACAAATTTCATAGTCCATAGTCTATATTTTGTCTGAATAAGTATTTTATGGACAACAGTTACGGAATTCCGTTTGTATTTCAGAAGTTCAAAATGTGTGAAACATCGTAAAAGATTTTCCTAGTAGAAAATCATTTGTAAAAAACTTCGAATCCGCGTAACGAACCGTAGATGATTTCACTTGCACCTTAATAGGCACTTCCAACGATTTCTCGAACACAATTTGTTATTTTCATTTCTCAATTATTTTCGTAGTTCCTCAATACCATAAATTAGTCTGAAAAATAGATTACGAAAATAATATATGACAATTTTTCACTGATACTTCTGGTTACATGTAAATGGAGCAACGGCCTGAATGGACGATTGTTCCGACGAAGAGGCATATTTCGCATTATATCTTGCCTCGTTCACGGCCTTGTTGTTTGCATGTAACCCGACGATAACTATTATATATACATAAGCCAACGTTCTTTCAATTAGTGTCTCGTTAATACGGCAGTTGTTACACAATTCGTTAGCTGTCTCCGATCTCCGATGTGAGACTTTCGTTATTTGACGGCTTTCCATTTCTTTGTAACCCGCTAATTCGTTCCTCAAGGCCGTCATACTTTCGGGGCCCACCTGTATAAATCGCGCGTGCTGAACCCGAGGCGTCTCGAGTTCACATCGACGATTTTGTCTGTGGTGGACCAGTTAATTTCATTAACAGCTATTAAGCTAAAGCAAAACATTGCACTTTACTTACAAAAGTCTATTTTTAAGCATATTATACTTCAAATACCTAAAACACACTACTCTCTAACTATTGGGTTTCTCCGAAATTTCTATTTTCCGTGTATCTTACAGGCTTTAGACATTTTTGACATTTATTTGGACCGCAATAATGAATTATTTTTACTGTGTATAGTAATGATTATTTAATTATTAAAAATTAATTTTTAACGATATTTCATCTTTATGGAAATTTCTTAGTGCCCCCTGGACAGAAGTCCTCCAGTTCGTCATCAGAAATGTCGGACAAATTGAATTCGACTCCCTCTAAATATCCCCCTGCCCCCCGGTCACATTGCAACTAAAAATTGCCCAATTTCGCGTTTTACAGTTCAAACATGCCCGGGGGGAAGCAATAACAGTCAGTCGGACACGGTTTCGAAACAGACGATCGTTACGTGATTCGGTTCGCGGCTCCGGGCCCGAAAATAATATTACTGGACTGGTCTAATTGGTAGAATCATCGACTTTCGAGGTGATTCCGTGACTGGCTCCTCGTTCTAACGCGCCGTTGATCGTGCAATTCAAGAGCGCAGAACGATTCCACTTTTCGAAATCTCGCCAACCGTGGCATCGAGCACACACGGCGGACCAAACGAAGGTCCCGTTTCCGGTTCCAGTCCAAGAAAGCGTGCACTGTCAGCCCGGCACAGGAGCTGTGAATCGCATTGGCCTCCTTCCTCATTTCAGAGAGAGAGAGTTTCAGGTCTTCATCGATCGAGGCGACGAAAGGGGGGCCCCTCTGTGAATGTATCGAAATTCACGATGCATCGTGTGAAATTCTGGATTCGGACGATGCTCGGTAAACGAATGAGAATTGGTGGCCCCACTCCACCTACACGCCAGTTTTGAAAATGTGGTTTCGAGCAAAACGTGCTTAAAGTTACGTCGCTTGCCGTCTCGAACTATGGCGGGAAACACTAAACAGGCTGTAACATCTTTATTTTTTGAAATTGAACCTTCAAATTTTGTTAGCATATTTTTGAAATTTGGTGCCTTTGATTAATGTAAAAAATTTGGATTTCTTGAACCTGTTACACGAGAATCCTCCTTTAACTCTTTTGAAATCAAAATTTAATGACGACTCACGGCGAGGAAGCTTTCAACTTTCACCTACAGGCTGTGGATGTGTATGAAAATTCACGTGTTCGTTGATCATTTGGACAAATTATTCGGTTGACAGATTAATATGACAAATGCTGATCAAGGGAGTATCGATTCAGTCTCGCCTTGGCAAATATGGTCCGCGTTTAGGCGACTCTAGACAATTTTTTCGTCGATCCTTCAAGGCATACTACTTCCGTGGACCGCCTTCGTCATCGATGGTACATAATCGTTCGTGAATCAGCCAAATTTGGAAATTCATTGAACTCGAATGGGCGTGCAGACTTTGACCCGAACCGAACGGTGGTTCTTACCTTCTTTTGGCTCCAAACAACGTTCACCGAAGGTTTGCCGCGGCGGAAGTCTGGCTGGTCGATTACGTCGTCGTGTATTAAAGAGGCGTTGTGGATCATCTCGGAGATCATCGCGACCTGCCGCTGCGATGCCAAGAGATCGCTGGAACGGAACGATTTTGCGTCGATTAATCGATTGTTCCTGGTCTGCGTGCGTTCTAATAGACACGATTTCATTCTATGAGCTTACAGGTGAATGATTGACATGATTTGATAGGCGTGGGTAGTCATTAATGCGAGGTGAGAAGAGAATGGTAATAAATATTAGGTAGTTGCATAATTAATGTCGGTGTTGAAATCCAGAGTTTGAACGATTATGACTCATCTTGAACGGAAAAACTTGTAATCGAAGAAAGATCCATTTGAGTAGATAGATTTTTACCAAAGAGTTACAAGCTTCTTGATCCCATGATTAATGATTCTTAGGTGGACACAGCGTGTTAGTAAATGAAATTTATTATGCAACAACTTAATGTCACGTAGAATTGTCGATATTCGAATAGTTGACAGTTAACAGTAAATTTATGTAAGTAAGCTTAATGTAATCTAATTTTAGTATAATGATTTATATTAGTATACTTAATATAATTTTATTATCTATTGCGCCAGGTAAAAGTTACTTATTGGGTTTATTAAATTCTTTCTTTTTATTCGTTTAACTATTTTACGAAAACAATATGGTATCGAAGCAAGAATTGCGGATACTCTTTCCACATGAATTTAAGTTAGCTGAAGGAAATTACGAAGTCTGGCTAGATTCACTACGTTCAACAGATAATCATCTTTTCCGGCATTTAGAGCTTATTCTACGAAATTATTTTCTAACCATATGGTGGTAATTGCCTTATTTGAAACATTTAGCACTTATGTTAGTTATCAGCATTTCGATGTATCTGTGCAATTAATCAGAATTGTAACGGTATAGAGATGAATGGAAATCATTTCTTTGCTACCCATGGAATTATAAAGGTGAGAGAAGCTGTTGTAATGAAATGTACAGAACCAGAATAGTTGTACCGCAAAAATATCATTCACCATGGCAACTTTTAACCATGTGTGACATAGTATATTAAAAGAAATCGGATAAAATTGATCTTCTTCGATTACAACTTATTATCTCGTTTACAACGTGTTTCACGCGCTGAGATGTTTAACGATCTTATGAAAAAACATCTAAGAATATTTTTATAAAAAAGAAAGCAGCTTTAAAGTGATCATATAAAGGTCTTTACCGAGGAAAATGCGAAAAACTGTTTAAATTAAATAGTAAATAATTACGATTACCATTCTTCATAGAACTTGATAATAATGAATGTTCAAATATTGATATTATTCCAACAATTTACATAAATTTATGACACGATCCAATAGAAAAAGAAACAACAATTATAAGTCGAGGTTCAATTTGATCTAACTGAGATCGTTAATGAAGCATTATATCGATCATACGGAGATATTGATCGGGCTTAAGTCATGGCTGTAGACATTGAATGAGGCTCGTTAATCTTGAATGAATATTCTTTCTTCGAGTATTTACTCTTCGCGACGCTATGACGTTTAGCTAAGCAAAGATTGAAACGACGATCGAGGAATTTGGCACCTTGCGTAATCGTCGGGTGAAAATTCGACGACTTCATCGCGGATTATCTTCGGCGGGCTACGAAACGCGGTGTCGTAGTTACTACTATTTACAATTCGTCGAGCATATACGATAACGTACTCTACACTAGTTCTCATTCACGGAACATCTCATTCATATTCATCGGCGTCGATCTACCAGCGACGACAGGTAATCGCTTTCAAAGCGATTTATGAATTTGAAACGGACCGTACCGATTAGTCGCATTCTTTCGGTGCTTTCTAAACGTCGTGATGCCATGTGGTTTTATTAAGAGGCCTTCTCTTTTGGTAGACTATACATCTTATTATTATGGTTTAATACTTCCTTCACAATACATTCCCAAAAATTCGTTCATTTTTAGCTGTTTACACCAGGCTCCCCCTTTAAGTCAATCCAACTGTCAACGCCGCGAACGAGGATCGATGGAAAATGGCCCCCGTTAATCGTCGCGATACGTTAAAAGTTTGTCGACGGCGAACTTGAAAAAATCCGCACAGACGTGCCTCTCACAACTCACTTTCTTTCCTTGTGGTAATTGATAGCCCGCGCCATGAGAGTCGTTACCATCGGCCGCAACGCCTTTCCCTTACCGTCGAAGTAGTACGTCGCTATGGTTTGCAGCTCCTTCTGCGTTGTGTTCCTAATGAGTACCTGAAACAATGGCAATCGTAACCTTGACTTCGAGCGGTGAAACGGAATTCTCATTGTTGCGACGAAAACGACGACACGCTTGGCCACCGTCTTCCGCCGAAAATATTAGCCGATTTCGGTTCGCAATTATGGTGTAATCGGTCGAACGAATCTTACGCGTTCGCTTTTATCAAACGAGGATTGTTTTACGTTTAGTTTTGTATTGTTAGTGTAATGAGAATTCTGTCGTGTATGTGGTGTTGAAAAGGTTTAATAAAGTGACTTATGTAATTATAAAAAATACAGTTAAAATTCAAGAGCACGTTCGTTCGAAGTACCGTTCAGCTAAGCTACGTACGCACGGATTAGTACAGCCGATATATATATATATATTATTTTAATTCAATGCAGGCGTTACATATATTATTCTAAACCAATTTACCACACGTTCGCAGCACGCGCATAGACAATGGATGTCCATAAGACGATGATGATTCGGATACGTGACAAGTGCGCGCGCGCTGTCGCCGATTGCAAGCATGATAGAGGAAGGAGAAGAACCGTTTTGAATTCCAGCCGCGACCTGGGCTGAAAGTCCGTCCTGGAATTTGGCCAAAGTCGAAAGGAACGTTCGTTAGCTGCTCGGTTCGCAAGCTTACGTCAGAGAACGCTTTCCGTACCATTGTCTCCGGCCACGTGATCGGAAGCTACCAGCCCAATGCACTTGGGACGACTTAATTGAGTGTATTGCTAACTGTAAACCTGCAAACGCTGCCTCACCGAAAGTAATTAGAAAATCAGCTGCTTAATGGGGAAAGCGGCACTCAAGGAAAAATCGTAGTTCGATCGAAACAACACTGTTTTGATTCATACATTTATGACGAGTATATAAATATTCGATACTGTATAAGTATTCTCTTTCTTTATAAATGCAAGAGGAATAAATATGATTAAATCTACGGTCCCTGTTCTTTAATAAATATTGTACAAAAAGGAAAACAAAATTCTGAAACCACAGAATGAGTCACGAGTTTTCCGGTTCTTAAGAAAGGTGCGTGGATTCTCTACTTCCAACGCATCAAAAGAATGTAATATTTCGATCCGCTCTACTTTCCTTCGGCTAGTAAAAATAAAAATTAAAAAAGTGGTAGATGAATCTCGCCAGCGAAGGAAACCTACCTTATAATCTCAATTCACGTCATAAATAGCAAATCTCAATGAAAAGAAAATACAGATCGTGTGTAGTATTTATCGACAATTTTCTTTTCATCTCTCAACGAGATCGTGGAATAGTGAAAAAAAAATTGTAATTGCCACCGCAAATACACACTTAAGAGTATAGATAACTTGCAATTAGTCAATCAATATCGATATTTTACAGATGCTTAACAATCCCTTGTCTACACGAGATGCTGAAAATGTTTGCCATTACATTTTTCAGGGAAATAAATAACCGGGTACAATTTTTTCAATGTACCACCGTTTATCACGACACAGCGACTGCAATAGGGTTACCCTAATTTTATCCTACATGTTCCTCTAATTGTTTCCAGCAGGATATTAATATTCATATTAGTTCAGAATGTATTACTCGATTCTTAAATATGGTGGAGTCTTCATAGGAATAATAGCATTAATTGTACCAGATGAAACTGGAGGAATGGGGTAACAAAGGACCAAGGTATATAGGGATTAGGTGAAGGTACTATGGCTTTGAAAGGATAAGAGTACCATGGCTTTGGTAGGATAAAGATACCATAGCTTTGGCAGGATAAAGGTATCATGGCTTTGGAAGGATAAATGTACCATGGCTTTTGGAGGGTAAACGTAACATGCCTATCTGACATTCTAGGAATAAATACTAGATTTGACAACAAATCGAGGATTGCCTAAACGATCACGATGCTCCGATGATCAATAAGTGAACGATCTCGATCTAATTAACCGAGGCGTCGCGCAGATGATCGTGTCAAGCGGCCTGGGTGACACGTAATTCCATGACGATCGGGTGGTTATCGCGTTCCATGGTGCAACGAGAAAAAGTGCTTTCTAAACGCGTTTGCACGCGCGTACGCAAACACAATTGCAGGTGTTCGCGACCGTGAGTAAAAGTTCTATTCTCGACCATATATGCAGACCGTGAAGTCGCCGGCTGCTTTCGCTAGCACGCGAAAACACCTTAAGCAGATGCGCCCCTTGTCGTGAAAACGACATCCCTCTCGCGATGAATATTTATAATTACGCCGTCGCAGACGATCGTCCTTCCGTCGTCGAGTGGAAAGGAGAGAAAGAAGAAAGAAAGAAAAGAAGAATACGAACAAAGTGAAGGAATTCTGGCGACCAAGTGTCTCGCGGCGTCGCGTAATAACGAAAGCCGCCCGATGACGCAAACCGAGGACGATTTCGTTCGCGGCGCGTTGACGCGCGGGAACGCCTCGCGACACGCGTATTTCTCTTCCGGATACACTGGTCCACCTCTTCCTGTTGAGACAATCTGACGGATCGCCGCTATGGATAGTAAAACATTTCGCCAGTAATAGTAATCATAATATGTCTTCATGAAATTTGAATGAATTACGAAAAGAGTAACAGTAATCCTACCGAAGCAATGCATTGCATGGGATAAATGCAAAGAGCAAGGTTCAGCAAAGTATATAATCGCTGTTATTACGTCTGCTTCTGACCGAAGATTCAATAAAATTTTCAGCTGAATCATATGATCGACCGCAACAGTACTTTCTAATAAATAACGCAAGTAATAACCGCTTTGTAGCAATCATTTACGAGCACACAGCACAAAGAGGATCCCACAACTGAATTTCTTTGAGTACGAAAAGTGGATGAAAGAATCAAGGAAGGTTAATAAAATTTGTAACTATGAAACTGGAATATTAATATATTCTGTTAATATATCTGTGTACGATTTAGGTTTAGAACGTGTGGAAGTAGTTTGCCTTCATTATCAAATAACAATCCAAGTAAACGTAAAAAAGTGAATGTCTAACGTTAATTACCTCTTATCTGTGCAGTATTGCTTGGACAGTGACTTGCGTCGTTTGTGTTGTCATTGTGTGTTCTTGATACATTCATGTATATTGATCTTAATTGATTTACTTTTTCCCACAATTGTAGCAAAAACAGAAGTCGGTCGATCGGGTACTGTATCGGGTACCGAAACCAGGTCTTTCGCAGTCGCAAAGATGGTTACCTTGATCTACTGCTTACATTATTTTACTTCGAATTCACTGAATCCGTTAGTTAGTAACATCTATTTTTCTTCAATTGCGGTTCTTGTAGTAAAAATGTAACATGAAAATTGGAATTTGTATAGACATCTGCTATCTAGTAGTAATATAATGTTGGGCATAAAAATTGGAACACAAATTAATAAGGATTAAGCAGTTATTCGTACCTATGGGGACCTCATTCAATATTAAGAATTTAATTAACAATTTAGCAAACAGCAGGATTGCTTTCATTGATTAAAACAACACCTTGTAAAAATCACTGTTTCTGTCATTGAGGAATGCGAATGTAACTCTGAATGAGAATATCTCCAATGCTTATGACAGTCATATATCTCTGCAATGTATGCCGCCAATGCAAATACTTGCTCAAGGCAATAAAATGACTCATGTTTCTGATTTGTAATAGGTAATAGGCAGATTTCCAAGACCACCGTAAAAAAAAAATCCCAACATGAGAATTCCAACGAAAAAGCTTCGTGTGAGCATTTGAATACACTTGCGTACTGAAAGTATTCGAATACTTATCGAACCATGAAACAAATTTAAGAGTAGCAATCAATTAACAGTGATCGACAATCGATTAAAAAGAAAAACATTGAGAATTATACGATAGTATTTCTAAATACCAAGGGAACATTAGGTAATCTTTATACGGTAATAGTTACGGCCCATTGCCTTTTTCACGTCGATATCATTCCTTTACCGTCATGATTTTACCAAGTATGTTTCTCAACAGTTCCTGGTGCGGACGGATAAAGACCGCGCTGTAATACTACTACTCACGAGACTCAGCTTCCTTATTTTTCCGCGTAACTGAACTGGTCCTTACGCGGAAAAACGCGCTGATGGAACATGTCGCGTTAATTCGATAGAAGTTCAGTTGAGCCTCCGATCTCCGAAGTAACATGGGGACATAAGTTTCTCAAAACGACGTTTTCCATGTTGACGACTACGATTAATCGAAAACCACTAAACGGACCCGTTCCAAATTTTTGGATCTTATTTTAAATATAAAAATTTACTCTTTAATCGAAAGGTTTCATTTTTCAATACTTTGTTATTATTTCATGGTTGAAAAATAAGCGTTTTTTTTTTTTTTTTATGAAAATCAGTCACTTAACTTTCATCGTCCGTAATTTTCCCATAAGTAATTACATGGAGTTCAAGATCGAACAGAAAAAACTATACATTCTAGATAGGAAGACTACATATTATATTTCTAACAGGAGAATACATTTGTTACTAGGAGACACTCTGTTCGGATAATAGAACGTTCGGATAGTAAAACTTTCCAATATTAGGGAGTTCAGGTAATGGTTGGTGATCGGATACGGGAGGTTCTACTGTAGTAAACGTTCCGTTGCTGAAATTCTATGTAGTTGCGTGTCTTAAGAACATTATCTCATCGTGAACAAATATGCGAAGGCAACTGACCTGTCGTATATTGTCGTAGACGTCTTTGAGGTCATCTTCCAGAAGTCGGTAAGGGTCGACTTGGTAATCGTGCAACGAGCCTGGTAACTGCGTCTGCATGGAACTCATCATCCTTGTCCTGTAGTCTCGTGTGCTCGTTCTACTCTGCAAGGAAAAAGACAGATTCATCATTAATAGAGGCAGAAACGATATGGGAAGAAAATTATTAGAAGGCACGACTGGAAATAGATTTATAGCTTTGTAGACTCTGAAGTTGATTCGTTCAATTTGTTGCGACAAGAAATAACGTCTGTCACTCTCGTGTTCTATTTACTTGTATTAAAATCATTATTTAACGGAAAAACCTTCGCAATGGATACGTTATTTTAACGATTTTTAGTAAAGTCCAAAATTAACACGTTCAATTCCTTGTGATAAGGGTAAAGGTTGCTAAGTTTAATTTACTTATTTACATTAAATGTAACGGTCTAAGTACATATACTAATCCTATTACGGTCTTCGGGTCTATTTCGACCCAATCACGTTTTCATTTCTTAATTTACGAAATATGTAACGAAAATTGTTACTGATCTGCGTGCTTCCATTTCTTCGTCATTATTTCGAATGAATAGCTGGACTAAGGATTGTAGCAGAGTTAATTGAAAGTCATCTCTCATCCATTTATGCAAATGCATCAGAAAAAAATGTGAACAAAGTCACCCCCTCACGCATGCATCTTCATCACACCGATTATCTAGTTCAATGACGAACAATCTTCTTTTTTGCAGTGAACCAAAATTAAAAAACCAATTCGAACTACAGTAAATCCTCGATGAGTGTTCGAAGGCTCGTCAGCACTAACAAGGAAAGATCCCCAGTGGCAACGCTGACTTTCCAATGATGTTTAGCACAGTGATAGATAAGGCCATCAGTTTATAAAATATTTAATGTTCAGTGCCGAGGACCCTTCGAGGACTCATCGTGGATTTACTGTAGTATGGTTACGTATGCTGAAACGGGGTGTTCTTTCTGATTCGGTTAAATTCCAAATTAAAAACTCTAACATATTAATTCGAAAAATGATCAATTGTAAATGTATTAAACTGTACCTTTCACTCAATTTCTTTCCCTTCAGTTAACAAAAGTGGATCACAAGAGCACCTTCGTTGGGAGGCCGCGGTGTTGCTCGTCTCCGATCTATTCCATTCTTTCCAGGAAAACGTTCGAATCTGCCAGTCGATTTCGTATCGATAAGGCGGGCGTTTCGCACGGAATACGTAACAAGCCGTTTCAGAAAGTGGCGAGCACGGTTATTTACAAAATCCATCATACACCGACAGAGACTGTTTGTGTTTCGTGGGCACGTAATATGGCCTGGCCAGTGTCCGTCCACTGCGTCTTTTCCAAGTTGTGTCGGCGCATCGTACGCTGCCAAGACGGCATTCTTTTCCAACCGGTGGTACACACCGACGCCTACTTTCGTCATCGAGACTCGATTCGGATTCCCGGCGATTTCTTAGCATTCACCGCGGCGAGACACGCTCACTCCGCGCTGCGAGTCACGGTGGTGTGGCCAAGTCGTGTGCGCGCGCGCGCGCAAGTAAGCGAGCGAGCAAGCGAGATCAGAGGATTGGGGCATGTCAGGATGCAGTAAATGGCACTAACGGCCGTTTCACAAGTTCGCCGACTCTTTGCCGGCGGATTAATTGAGGTCACGGCAGGCAAATAATACTGTGTCTTGCCTGGGGACGCGTTAGACGAGCAGCGCGCGTAACTTCGCGCCGCTACACGGAGGAGACTGATAAGTTAATACGAAAGTATTACATATCTATGGGAATATATGGGTATCACGTTCTTCCAATGGGACCTTGATCGATTCTAAAATCTTCGGGGTCCTTGGATTCGTGTAACGTTCGCTGAGACGTTCTATTAGGTTATAATTGGGGGAAGATGCCTAAGGTTTTCATTTGTTTCGTTGCCTTGGAATAAGAGGAGCAGTAGAACCGCACACGATAGTTATCCTCTTTATTATTTTGGGCTTTGTATTTAACCTAATGACCGGGGAAGACAAGTTATACTGTCATTTCTATGTGTTTGCGACGTCCAATAATTGTTCCACGGTTCAAATATAACTTTTAATCATTTTTTGCTTTACTGTTAAATCATCTGGTATCCAATGGTGCATTTCTTTTACAGTTTAATCGTTTTAAGACGAAGTAGGTTACTTGAGAAATGTAGAATGTTTCTTGATCCCACCTTAGAATGTAACTACGGACCTTTCTTGCTACTAGAAATCGTAGAATGTCCAAGAAATTTTATAATATTCTCACGCTTGACTCAGTATCGGTGTTTCCTCATAAATATGGAAAAATATGCGAGAAGAAAAAAAAGAGGAGCAGTTATTTGCTTACCGATTAGTGATCTTGAAGCTCCCAATACAATTCCAATAATTCTTCTTAATGAGAAGTTTACTACCTCGACTCGTAAATAAAAAATTAAATAAATTTCTATACAATTCCAGTCCCTATAAATGAGGCTGGCCTTGAGTAACGGAGTAATATGCAAGAGGTAAAAGTGGGGTAGTGAACTTGCCAGTTGCTACTAAACTAGTTATCGAAGAACGTAATAAGCGGGGTACCGCGTCGTGGAAATCACATGACACGCATGGACACACATCGAACACGGTCATTGCTCAATGTTGCATGTCCTCCTATAAACATACTGACCGTTTCATTTAAGGCTGACCTCACACGCCGCGCGTAACACGCGCGACAACCGGAAACCAGAGATTTCCCCCCCCCCCCCTAGATCTAGTTTTCCATACGGTGCACAGTGTGACGAGTATATTTAGACAGGAAGATGAAAAAAAAACAATCAATTTTTCGTTAAACTAGTTTTCGGACTATGTTAAGTATATTTACAAAATGTATTGTAAAATGAAAACGAGTAAACCTTTCTTCCAAAGGAAAGCAATTTTACGAGTCTTTCCGGGGCAAATACTTGGAAGTTCTTCTGCTTATAAAATAGCCCATATTTTAGTAAGGTATTCGTGTAATTAAGGTAAAAGTGGACCGCCCTCAGGGGTGGTGACACGATTATGAAATCCTTCTGGGACGAGGCGTCACGTGCGTAACGGTTCACTCACACAACTCACCGAAGCTACATGGTAATGAACCCCTTCTCCAACCCCCGCCCTTTCTCTCTGCTGGTCAAACTTTCTTAAATCGTTTCAATAAAACTGTCATTTCCAAATCACTTTCAATGTAAATGGGAAACTTTCATGCAAATCAGGGCCATTTTAGCCATATTCGTCTTCCAAAGCGAGGAATTTCAGATAAATCACGGATGATATTCACAACACGAAATGTCGAATCAATTTGTGTATTCCACACAAGTACTACGTACGTCAAAACATGGACTTCTTCAGTCACGGTACGACAGGAAAGAGTTCCAACTAAAGTCTTTTAATCTTCATTGAAATTCTTATTCGGAGAACATGTATATGTTCTAACGAGTAGTTCACTATGTTTTAACATATTTTCTTTCTTCCTTTTCTCTTTCTGTTTTCTTGTTGTATATATATTTTCTTTATGGTGTAATAAAGATCTTATAATTGATACAATTATTAAACAGAGGGATTTAATAATCTATGCTATCTCAATTACACTCATGAATATTTTCTTCATTAAATATTAATTTCATTTAAAATGTATTATTACCACAAGAAAATAGAGACTTATTGATTATTCGTGTAATATTTTCCTAACCTTCTCAATTTGTATGTTCTTATTGCATTTGCAGAGTCAACCACCAATACGTTGCGGTGGTGTTGTCGCAATTTAAGAATAATATCGAGCCTTACCGGTGTTAATTGTATACCGAACGGACATGATTAAAACTCGTTAATATTCATTGCTGTTTCGGGGAAGGTACGAGACGCTAATTACAATTAGATGCTTCGGGAACGTAATACTTTTAAAGAAACAAAAATCGGGGTAGGGGAGAGTTTTGTTATCGATGACTAGAAGATAACGATCTTTTTTCTGTAACTATAAATTGCATGGAAAAAATTCTAGGTCAACGCTCTTTTCACACCAACGTGGTTATTATCAACTCTTTGGAGTAAATCTACATTATGACTTGCTGACTATTATTTCTTTCAAAATGTCTCTCAAATGCAGACAAGCTAAAAAAAAAAGTCAATTTACTGATCAAATACTTACGTCACTTGCATTCTTTCAAAATCGATTCTCTAAAAAAACCCATATAAAAAATTACATTTTACATTCCCCACCGATTTTAGAACACACGAAGAATCATCTGCTTACGATAGGTATACCTTGAAGGTGACAATTAGCATTTACATAAATAGCACTAAATGCTAAATGATGTATCTTTTACCAAGTTCGTAAACAAAGTATAGTGAACTAGTTTCAGTTTCCTCTATGTATAGATAGTTGTGAAACTTAAAAAAAATATCTTTTAATGATCTCTTTTTAAAACGGACAAGAACTTTTTACGTCGATGATCTAAAGAAATGTATACAATGTATGGCGTAAGATTGCATGCCTCATAGAAGTGCTTCTGTTGCAAGAACCTCCTCAAGTCGCACCTGCGTTCGCTGTTTCAAAGTTACCGTCAGAAGCACGAAATAAAACAAATACAAATCCCTCGAACGCCCTAGCGAATTTAATGAATTTTCATTGACTGCGTTTAGGTACACGTCGATCGCTGTTGTAATGTAATTAAGTTAAATAAATACATCATTTTTTAACTGATATTTGTAAAATTCGTTAAACATTTGTTAACGAATACGTAAGATATTATGTTACGCAAACATAAATGTTCACAATATGACTGAGAAAATAAAGAAAATTTGTGAAACGATGGTTTTTATTAGTCTACCCCTAAGTTCTTCTCACCCAAAGTTATTGTGACATAATAAGAAAAATGATCTGCTGAGAGCAGAAGTAAACTACTATATCACATACATCTCTATTGCTAAAATTATACTCATCTGCTGACAAATTATCGATCATCCGTCGTCACGATCAAATTTCAAAATTCTACTTTCCATCGTAAATAAATGAACGTAACCGCAATCGACACGATCCCCTCAGCAACACTCGCTCGATCGGATTGTCCACGTAGACCGGATTATATAATCGTGATCCCGCGCTACGCGTTTTCTGCGGCCACGTATGATTAAAGAGAAAAATGTAACCCGGCGGCGGGGCGAGGCGGAGCGACACGGGATCTTCTTAAATCGACTAAAGTATATAGCCGGCCTTCTCTCTGTAAAAGGAGAAAGTGAGGTTACATGGCGATACGCGATTCGACGCCGCAAGGTGGATTGTGGCAACCCGATGTTGATCGACAATGGTGTAAACTTGGCCAGGAATAGTTGTCACAACTATTTAAGGAACCAGTAGACCCAATATATACAGAATGTACCAGAATAAATGGAAAATATTTTAGGGGTAGCTTCAGCACATCAAAGTAATTAAAAAAGTTCAAATAAATATACACAGTAACGGACAAAATAGTTACCACTTTTCTGATTCTTTATATTTCTATGATTTCTTAACATCAACTTAATATACTGGGTTTTATGCAGATTTTAATTCTGTATCAGAATATACAGTAAAAACGTACTAATGTTTTAAGTTGATGTTAAAAATTAATAAAAATTATTGGAATTGAAAAAGTGGTAAATTTTTTGTTTGCTACTCTACCTACGTCCTAGTTGACATTGGTTTCGAGTTATAGCGAATTTTGTATCGCAATAATTATTTCGTTAGATGAACGTAGGATCACTAAAAAAAAAAGGACCTTAATAAAAAAATTACAAAATAATAAATAATAACTTAATAAATTTAAGACTTAAATCTGATGGATTTTTGCTTCTGTGGTTATTTAAAACCCATTTTGTTGCAGAACGATCTGACAGTGTTGACACCCTCCGTGAAAGAATTGAAGTTCATTGGTAAGACGTCCTTAGGCTTGTATTCAGATACGAGATCATTTTGAACCTTTTTAGAAGGTGTATTTTTATGGCACGATTCTAGGCACTCTTCATTACGTCTATGTAAAATTATGTGAAAACTCGAAGAACACGCATTGCAATCGGTATATGTATTCACCGCGGGAAGAGAGAGGCCTGGAGTTAATAAATATTCTCCGGTTGATCAAAGTAAACGCACCAGTAGAAATTAATTTTCACCGCAATTACAGCAATACCATCTCTAAATGGTTGTCACGTATGTATGGTTGTATACGCATTTGCGATTTTTTCCCTTGTAGACGTGAAAGATTTTCATTGCGACACTTTCTTTGGCCAATTAAACGGAACGTCTGTTGGAAATAGTGATTCATAAGAAACCGTGATTAAGTGAATGTACACAGAAAATTGCACTATTTGTATAAAGGACTGATCGATAACATTCATTAAAACAGGTGTAGCATCCAAGGAAACGTCCAACGAGGACAATAATAGTAAAGGCAATTGAATAAAAATATTGAAAAAAAAATTATTTTTTTCTACGAACATTCCAAATCCATGAAACAGTGGTTCCTTGAATACGACGACCTTCGCTTATGAATCATTATTACTGCGTCACCATAGTGTAGAGTTTAAAAAAAAATTTCGCAATTATCACGTGGAAACTACAATACGCATCTTTGTGGCCTTCAAATGTGAAGTCTGTGTTATTGAACCGGTTGACAGACCTTGTGTACAAAGTACACGGGAAAGCACATTGCATTCCATTGGCTCATTACTACAAGAATGTTCGTCGTTGAACTGATTTTTTTGTATATTCTTAAAGGTACAATGTCCGTTAATAATCTTTGTTAAAATGAATAACACAAGTACCTTTCAAATAGACTTTAACTAGGTTTAACACACCGAAACACGTAAGACATATAAAATTACAAGTATTCACAATAATTTAACCCAAAGCTTCAAAAAGAATATTACCGTGGTGTCAATTGTTATTGTTTCTGCCGAGAATAAATTGGAGCTAAATGTCTTCAGTGGCATTAGCGTGAATAGCGTGAATGTCCCATGTACGGATCCAGCGTTCTGCGTGCATATGTATGTCCAATTGGCTATGCCAACCACGTTCCCGCATCTCAAGATGATTGCAAGTTCAATCTTAACGATGAAGAGACGACATTCGTCAGCGTCTACTCAATGGTCTTCGATACCAACGGTTCTACACGAAGGACACTTTCACCCTGTCATTTAGGATCAGCGAACGCGCGTCTCTCGAGATCGAAAAGATGTGCATAATTCGAAGAAGGCACAGAATTGGCTTGTTATGTAATTAGAAGACGATGTTACGACTCTTTACGGTCGGTGTCGTGGATTAAATAACGTTTAACGTCTGACGGGAAGTTCTTTCAATTATCGTTATTAACAGGCTCTAGGCTTACTTGAGCACCTAGTAAACATTCTTGGTATAATTTCGCTTGTGTCAGTATGAACTTCGGTATAAACGGAAAATTGTTAACCATTTTTTTATACTATTTTTTGGCTTTCATAACATTTTACATAATATTTTCATCGGTGTTTTATCAGACACGATAAAGAAGAGTTGGCGAGTATCATGGTATTTAAAAGATTTAATGAACTGGCAACTGGAAATCACAAATAGACACGTTTACACATTGGAACCAAAGAAAGAATGATACTGTCAATTTTCGATTCGACAAATGTGGGTCTACGTGAACTGATTCCGCCTTTCGAAGACACGATGCGAAACGCTCCAGAAGGGACAATCCGCGCAACAAGGGAAACTCATTTTTACCGAGCTGCGAAGAGCAAGCAGCGTTCGACACTTGAACCGTGTCGTTGCCAAATCTTTAGAATACAAGCAGTCGCGCCTGTTTACCTAGCAGAAAAACTTTCACTCCTCCGGCAAAGACTGTCGCCGTCGAAGCACGAATAAATCTTCCCGAGCAAAGACGTTAAAAATTCCATTTTTTGGATTTATAATTACTAAGGGGCGTAGTCTCACTAAAAATTCAAAGAACCGTTGTTTTCCTGGCAAATTGAGATGTAAATGAATATGTTCAGCCACGTGGAGTTGTAGGATATACAATGAATAGTAAAAGTATTCGAGCGACAGGCTTTCAGAACTATAGTGATCAAATGAATTTTTTATACTGTTTCACTGTTATTTTTAAACGTGTCTGTATTAAATCCATATCTGCTAATATATATTTATAATGAATAGTATACGTAATATATAGTAACGTAGTATGAAAAAAGCAATACAACTAACAAATCATAAAGAAAATAACAGTCTTATGTTCCTTTTTATTTTTTATATTGTTACTGGAATGGACGAATGTTTTTGGTACTATCGAGTATTTCTCATTTCGAAAAATCGAGAAAGTGATGTAACGAGCACATCGTAAAACGCAAATATGGGTTTGTAAATATTATAAATCATGATTGCAGAATGGAATGGGATAACTGGTGATACGCGTGAAGTCTGCGGGATGTCTATAAAAATCCTTATGATCGCGCATCGATGTCGAATGAGATTAGTCGACTAGATGTTCGCGTTTCATTGACTCTTGCCTTTTACTTTTCTTTGCTGGTAAGGTTGATTAAACTCGCATCGAATGTAATATCAACTCGAATGAGAAGCTACTAAATAAAAGGATGAGTAAGAAGTGAATGAAATATCTATGAATAGAAATACGAATAAAAACAGCTGTTCTGTTCTATTATTTTCAGTAAATTCATAATAACTCCTAAACTCATTTTATTATATTTTCAAAGATATTTACAATCTACAAATACTGTCAATGTACAATGTTTTTACCTAAAAAAAATCATCCTCTTCACAGAATACAAGAAAAACGCTTTAGAAAAAAGTTACTATTAGTTTAATTAAATAGAGTACAGTATTTAAAAATATCTCACACGATTATATTTGTAACATAATTTTTCTAAAACTTCTTTCTTCTTTAATGTAAAAGGAAATATACTTTCAGGTGAAAATATTGTACACTATCTCACATATGTCACATACGTCGCATACATACATGTCAAACTACGTGTGCTCTCACGAAACAAAAATGATGAGCACGCATGTTTCACGACGTTCAGCCGAATTTCCTCACGGACAGCAGATACAATTGCACCGATGAACGCGGCTAACGCGTACTCCGGGTACGATATCGGATGCCAGGAGGACACACGGGAGTGGGAAAATACACTTTCTCCGAGGATTCTGGTCGACCCACATTTTGGAATCACTCGCCATATTCATGGATGCTGATGACCGGCGATAAACGTTCCAGCTGTTCCCTTAGCGAAATAAATCCGACCAAGAGAATCAAGGCCGCTCTCACGAGAGTATTTCTGCACGTACGCCGAAGTTTACTGATCACCACCAGATAAACAGGAATTAAGTACATGAAGCATAGATGGATTTCATAAAACTCCGCGTAAACTATTATTATGCCGTGGACTATACGTATTCATGGTTCATGAAAATATATAGAACAGAACGAAACTAGTAATTCAAGAGAAATAGTTTCTATCTTGTTTTTAAGTTAATATATTCTTCAATTGTTAATATCCTTTTTTGTTTTACGTTGGCGTTTATAATATAGTACATAAAAAGGAACATTTTTCTGATCTTTCATAATTTAATCGTTATTACACTCGTAAAATTATCATCATAATTTATTATTATTATTATTATATCAAATTTATTTACTATTACTATAGCAAAACAGCGAAAAAAAGGAGTGCTGGAAGTGAAAGTATGAGAGTGTTAAATTAATTAAGTCTGTTCTGTAAAACCGAGTCCATTTTTAGGCAACAATGCCGACATAAATAAATAAGTATATATTTATTTCATAATTTTGAAATAATTTTGGAATGAAAGGGTCAAGCGTGCGTCATTATCATCGCACCGTTGATAGATCGAGAATCACTGGGAAGACCGTTGACCAGCGTCGTTACACCGGAAAACGTCGTAGAATTGCTCGAATAATCAAGGTCAGCGCGCATTCCTCGACAACTTTCCACAAACGTTTTACCGTGGGCAACAATCGTCGTCCTCCACTTTTCCTTCTCCGAACAGCCGGACCAATAAGTGGCACGGGGCGTCTGCGATGAATGGGAGGCGAACAAAGCAGACACAGGCACATTACTACTAGATCGTGCCATTAAATTTCTTTTTGTCCAGCTCGAACGATCGCTGGATATTCAAAAACCGTCGCCGCTTTCACGTTTTACGAACTGGCCACCACGACGTGTTGTCCCCCGCGGAATGCTGGGAATGCGATTGAGAAAATTTTTCGAATTAATCGACGGTAAATTCCCATATGAACATCGAGAAGTCGTTTAACGAGATTGTTTAACGGACTTTAATGGGGTTTTTCGATTAGCAGTCTTTTATTGAAGGCCATCTGCAATTTTTCCTTTCTGCCTTTAAGTACCTACACATTTGTCGTTGTGGGTTTTCTGACAAGGACAACGGGTTCGTGAGAAATCAAGAAGTTAATGAGTAAAGGGGAGTTTACTAAATAGGGTGAGACACGTTCTAGAAATATTAAGAGTAATTAAGGTGGTTATAATATTTTAATCTTTTTTAATGAAATAACGATTTTTATTAACGTTGGTTCTCAATATGTATACAATTTACTCATAGGGAAAATGAAAAATCAACCTAAATACAAATATGTGCAGGGCAAAGAATTAAAATATATTAATTAACAATAGCAATTTGTCAACAAGAATCATTTTCATTTATGAAGCTCGAAATTAGTTCTCGGTCTGTTCTATCATCGCGAAGCCAGAACGTCGAATTTTCGTCCAGCGATCGTACTTGTAACATGAGTTTCGACACGCCGGGCACCGCTGGAAGGAAAGTGAAATTCCAACGTGAATTAAAGGGGTCACACAGGTGTTCCATTCACCGAAAGGGCCCATCCGTCGACATCCTTGACCCGAATAATCGTTCTGACTAGAACAGGAAGGTCTTTGACCAGACGGTAGATAAAAGGTACCGATTTTGGTGACTAATTATGCAGAAACGGGGATCAACCGATTCTCGTAGAGGGGGGGGGGGAGCAGGTGAACAAGTTCAAAGAAAGTTTCTTGCATTCTCGAGAGGGGGAGAAAGATAGATGACTGTGAAGACCCGGGGGGAATGCAAAGAGTCTCTTCAAGAAACTCGCTGTTCCTTCGAGCACGATCACTTGCGAGCATTCGTTGCAAGAAAATACTGCGAAAATCTTCGGAAATTGATCAGTATGCGATACTTTAATCTGATGACGTATTTTGACTGTATTAACGGAAACATTTCAGAAGATAAATAAAATTTTTCAAATGTAATAATTCAATTTTCAATAAATTTTTCTTTGGTAAACGAAAATATTGGTAACAGAAAATTTAATTTGACCTTTCATAACAGCACAGTGAGAACTATTTATCAATGCTTCGAAATGATCTATCGTTATGTGAACAGTGTACATTTACGAGAATATGTAATAATTCTATGAGGATAGACTGTGAGAAAATGACGGAAGATATTTACTGTGTTCATAAACGTTTGGTTTAAGAGTTGTAAATCATGTTTATAAATTTTCAAGGAAAATTAAGTGTCCGGGGTGGAGCAGTTTACACGTTGAATCCCTGCTTGTGCTGAAGTAATATAATAGCGTTAAAGATTTTACGATGACAAGAATGAATGAAGAATAATCGATCATTGATATGTGTGCAGATACTATTATTTACTATTCATTCACCAATTAGTCTCGCTATATAAATCGGAAATAGTCGGTCGATCGTTTTATAACAACCTTGTGTTGACCAATGGCAATTAAAACGTGATATATTGTTCCGCCAGAACAGTGCTATAAACACTTCCGTTACCCCTCTTCGCAATATACCAGGTTGTGTGGAGCACACATACAGGGTGTCCGCGGGAACAGTGTACAGTCGCTTTCGATCATCGCTACAGATTCTTTGCACCGAAATCCAAAGAATCTCCAATTCAACCAATTGATTCTTTGCAACGAAATCCAAAGATCTTCCAATTCTCACAAATGTACGGGTCACGACTGACCCATCTCCGACAGAAACTGGTTAAACAAAACTCGACTTTTCCCATGAAGATTCATAATGGGTGCGACTAATCATGGGAACCCGTAAACCAAAGACAAGAAGTTTCTAAACGGGTATCTGTAAAGCGAACAAAGGACACCAGTAGTGCCGGTAGACCGGCGCATGTCTGAACTTTATCAGATTCTACTACTTCCGCGGTGTTTCGCGCACACTTACGATCGTGTAGTGTAGATAGATACGTCACGGGGGGGGGGAAGTGGCGTACGTGCCGAAAGAGCATACAACACGGCCATGAAATATTCGTCGACCTTGGCCTATCAAAAATCCCCTTTCACAAAGAAGTCCAAGGAAGCTCCTGATAGGAACTAACTTCACGGCTCCGCTTTAAAGGGGGGATAACAGGTTTCATAGAGACATTTGATTTCAGAGTCTACATTCCACGTGTGCAAATTCAAAATATGAGAATTCGGAAGATTCATTCGAGCTTACAGGTAAATTCACGATTAACTTAATTTATTGGTCGTGTTTCAGCGTGGAACAACGTTTCCTGCTATTTTTAGAGAATGTCTAACGGACTCATTAAAATCTACATACATATGTGTCATTAATAGAAGTACTTATCGACATTTCGTCAGTAATTGCTTCACAAAATAGTACATAAATCAACGGACTCATAGCAAAAACGACCCCCCCCCCCCGGATCGTCGAATTTTCGCCTTGAAACAGCTGGATAAATCTTACTTATCGCTTTTCAAGGCGAAAATTCAACGATTCTGCATAAAGTTCCCTTATCAGTCTCACAACTATCAAACAGAACACGTTCGTCCATTCCACATATTTCACACAATAGTGAACTGCAGACAAAGGACAAAGAATACGGTAAGCTTGTCAGGCATAAATCTCTGACTACCCAGTATTGCTTCGAACATCTCTATGTCTCCTTCACCATTAACATCCACAAATATCTGTCTCCGTGAACGGAAATCTCGTTTCAATTTCAACAGGGATTCCCTGAATCGTGCGTGATCAGGTCTCCGCTCGCGCCAGCACAAAGGAGGTACCGTCGGAATATCAAGAAGTCCCGCGCGTAGTCGCGGGGGAAGAACATCACGAAAACACGTCGAAACACGGGGATAGCGTCGTGGGCACGTGTACAATGCTGGAAATTAAACGAGCTAATAGCGGGACGGGAATGAAACCGAAAGGAGCCAGCCTCGACGTCCTTTGAGTTAACGACTCCCGGACTTACATACCCACCCCGACCCTCTCTCCCGACGACACGCTCACGCTCGACCCCACACAACCCCCTTCCGACAGGAATGTATTTCTGGATATACGGGCATGAAGTGACAAGACAGGACGTGGCAGAGAACTCCTTGGACCTTGGAAGTCGAGACACTGTTCCGACTACGAATGAGCGGTTCGCGAATAATCCGATATGCGCGATGCGACGTCTCCTTCAACGCCTCCAGGATAACACCGACACGCAGACCACTTCGCGGATTTGCATTTCAATAAACGCGGAAGAGACTCTTCGGGGGGGGGGGAAGACCAAACTGGACGATATCGAGGGGTGTCGGGGTCTGTTTGGAATTTTACGGGCGGACCATCAAAATGCCTCGGATTGGCCGACTCTTACGAGGAATCCTATTTTTCAGGTGTGTCTTGAAAACTATAGTAGATATACAAAAATTGTTAAAATGTAAAATTTATTTCTCGACGGCTTCATATACATAGAGACTAAAATACTGCGACACGTGCTCTGAACGACTATGGTCTCTTTGGATGAGTGCATAAATACTAGCTTTTAATTTTTTTGTAAACGAGAGAAAACATAATTCATGGAATCTGGTTCCCCGGCACGTGTGCAACAGGTAGATGACTTCTCGAATATGAAATGTCCAGACAACAAGGAAACGAAGGTTACCAAAAAAAAAAAGATCGAGGAGCATTGATCCTATGCAATCTTACGTCGAAGTGAACAGATTTTTGTTTAATACATGAATATTTATCCTATACTAAATCTTGTACTAAAATATTAAAACGTATAAACTAAGGGAATTAAGTTTTTGTAATGTCAAAATAACACTAACTATGTAGGAGTGGGAAAGCTTGAAATAGATTATTGTTTATGATACTCTAATGGCCACCATTAGATGCAGTTAAGTAGGTGTTATTAGACAGTTAAGAAGGTGTGACACTATAGTGTGCCGATTGAATGTATCGCGAACATCGTAACTGTATAAAGTTTAAGGAATTCGATTAATAGTCCACTATTAACGACCCTTTGCAATCTCAACACGATCCTGCCATTATCATCCCGTTATGTCCGAGGAATATTAGGAGGCATGATGAGTGCCGAATTTCAGCCTACGTTTCGATTGCGTACGCCTCGAATGAATGGCTGACGACTATCGTGAAGAAATTGCCTAGGAACTCCAAAGATCGCCTAGTTAGACTTTATCGGTGCTAAAATTATTCGCATAATCTCGGCTGACGAATTTTTCCTCGAAAGGGAGAGAGAGAAAATGAAAGAAAAGAATTCGGTCATTTAATTGATTTCTTCATCTGTAACACAATGCACTGATATTAACGTTCAATGTTTTCTTGATGTAATCCAATCATCGCCACAACACTCACTTAGTGTTCATCTGAGCGGATTGTAAATACTTTATTACCTAATATTAAAAAACAAGTAGTTTTTTTTATTAATTAAGTCACTGAATTGTTCAGACAACGTAAATCTACATCGCATGAATGCGCGCATATATTCTTGTCTCCCGTGCCATCAGCCCCGCAGCTGAAAGGCGCAAAATTCACTGTTACTGTGCGCAAGCGGAGACTTCAACGACCGCACAAGCGCGACCTCCGATCAAAAAATTCACCTGACATTTAATAAAACGCGATATAACCAGAAATTTATTTTCTACGACAACTAAACTATAAATATTTATGTAAATGCACATTTTAACACAATTCATCATAGTTACTATGTAATTTTGTTTTCATATTCCTTTAAATTCGTTCGTAAGCTATCATTTCATTCTATTCCATACAATCGAATTATAATTTTTATTAGTTCAACGCTAAATTAACATCCCTGTGGTAGTGCTTCTGGTTCCTAAAAAAGATTTCTGCAGGATAAATCATGGTAGGTAAATATTTATTTACCAAAGAAATCTTTTGTGGCACCCGATTTTTCTACAAAATGATTTTGCAAGAACCCCCGTATCGATACCCGACACCTAGTCGACTTCATAAATAAAAAGAAAAGATGACGCTTCGGGTTACACGTTACACGTACGGAAAATAGTAATAGCAAGGGAGCAGTGGGGAACGCGACTGCATCGAACGCATTAATGCAAAAAAAAAAGAAAAGGATCCGTATGTGTCGCGTCCGTCCGCGTGGATTTCTCTTTCGAATCCGCCTGGAGTTGTAAATTCCAGGCTCGACCGTCGTGGTACGCGTCCGGTTGCGAACTGTTGCCCGCCAAATTAATATTAGGCAACTGTTTCAATTTCTTTAGTGAGAAAAACGAATAATTGCTCGACCGTTGGAGCTGGCGAATCGTGATGCGAATGTTGTCGAATGATTGTTCGATTGCGAGTTAATGCGAATGAATTGAGTCCGTGTGACTCTAGTCGTAACGAGTATGTTTTGCGAACGAGTGTTTGC
>NW_015373917.1:695516-710810 GCF_001272555.1 Dufourea novaeangliae | reverse complement strand
GTATGCCTGATCGATCCGTGGAAGATAGGGGCATTCCATAACAGTATTTTGCAATCATCGTGATGCTGCGCGTGTCTGATTGATATGCCGGTGTTACGCGTGAGATTTGTCGGCACCGTCAACGTTCCCAGCGAATTCAGAGAGAGAGAGAGACGAGTGTTCATTCATGCAAGGTGCGTTTCAATTGACGCACTCTGAGCCGCGAATGATTCACAAACACTCCCTGAATGGAGAATTTATCAGGCATCGATCTCCTTTCGACACTAATCCTGATAACGGTAGGTTGTAAACTTTTTGGCTGATTCGCACCTGTCGTCGCGAGACACTCCACAAACTAAACACAGATGCTTCCACGAAACATAGATCGATAGATTAAACGAATTAACGTGTCGAACTTGTTGGTACTCGATGTCTATTCCAATTGCTGATTAATTTCTTATTCCAGCGGAATGATCGAAGGTGTCGCCTGTTCGGTTTTGATACTCTCCAGTTATAGTTTCGAATGAATACCTTTTTAATATGTATGCAATCTATGCGTCTGATGAAAATCAAAATGGGCTTGATTTTATCATACATTGAAATTTGATTCACTGTGAAAAGTTCAGAGAATATTTCTAATAATTATTTGAAGTGATATCGATTACTAAATTTATTTAACAAGCGTATAAATAAGTTCGAAAATTTAATATTTAAAATGTTTCCCATAAATAAAAACGTAAATCGACGGGAAAATGTTCAAAGAATGGGGATCCGAAGCGATTTTGCGATACTTTTGCCAGAACATATAAAACTGTTACAGGAAATATAGAAATGGGTTAATCACACAAGGGTTAAGAAAGTTTTCTCCAAAAAAAATGTTACGCGCCACTGTGATATTCGTCTTAATTTTCAATGCTTTAAGCCTTATTATAATTACTGTAACTATTTAACCTTAATCTACAGCAATATTCTTTAGTAATCGCAATTTTTATTTTAACAAAATGTTCGGACAATAATTTGAATGTCATTAAGCATCAGGTGTTAATTAGAGAACTAATAACGGAAGTTATCGAACGAAATTAATTATCGCTATCCGGCTACTAATTACCACATCGAATCTTAGAAATGCCACAGGTCTTTGATTACAGGTCTCGATTAGTGTAACGTTAATACCGGTTTCTCGTGAGCCGGTAGAACAAGAGTGTCACGTTCCTCTGCACATCGCGGTCGTTCTCTTCAATTATACCTCCACCGAAAGACCGACCTCAAAGCTTACGTTATTGTAAATTACACCGTTGATCGTAAGGAGCTGCGGGAAATTACCACCGGCTACTCAATATTTCTCGGAGGTGTCCTCGCAATGAAGCGAATTACCTTCACATTATTACTGAGTTAACTAGAGATTCATTAAAAAAAAGCCTTTAATGTCACTTAAATTACACTGATCCTGCGTGTGATCACATAGTTACGCGTGCAACATTCAAGCCTTCAATGTAATCACTCCTTATTACATAGATTATTGATCAAGTACTCGCCAAGTGACGCACCAAGATCCTTCAAGATATTTCTCCTTGTTATGCGTATCCTATTTTTTATTTGTTTGCATAAGAACGTTATGCTCACACGTATGCATTGGCGTAGCCAGGTTATCAGTCAGGCGGGGGCAAAAATATTAACATATCGACTGCCACAGTGGAAAAGGCTGTACGTAGTCAGACACGCTTTATTTTGTTTTTAAAGTCATAAATCGTTGAAATTGTATGTGTTTTGTTAATAGTTGTTTAGTTAAATTAAAAAAAAAAATCTAACGTACTAATTTTCGTGAAACCTTAAATCCGAAACAAAAAAAAAAGAAATTTGTAGTAACTCTAGACCCATTGCTTACTTTCATAAGAGGTTTCACCTTTTGCTCTGGCGATTCGTCTCGTTTTACCGTGCTCATTAGCAAAATTTGATACAGGGGACTCTCGTCCGGTCAATTTTTTCGAGAAAGCAACAGAGGCATTGCATAATTCAATAACCGAC
Source organism: Dufourea novaeangliae (assembly GCF_001272555.1). NCBI lineage: Eukaryota > Metazoa > Arthropoda > Insecta > Hymenoptera > Halictidae > Dufourea > Dufourea novaeangliae. The sequence goes on along the minus strand of NW_015373917.1, from coordinate 708,806 downwards.
ACGGTGCCGTTCATACGCCTGTTATCTAAGCAGTTGTCGCAGACGCAACGTGGACGTTGATCTCCGCGTCGTCGGCTTTGTCGCTTCTGTCCTCGTGCAAAAACAAGGAGCGAAAGGTGCGTTAAACGGCGCAAACGGATCGGACTCGGTAAATCGATGACTTATATTTCACACTGTTTCACCGTTAAATTATATTGTTGCGTGTCGATGGATTTCTGTGCGATCGGGGGAATATAAAATTGCGGAATGTAAGTTGAGCCGTGTCTCGCGAAGTGATCTCTAGTCGATCTTTCTTATTTCTTTTTTTTTTCTTTCCCCTCGCAACCCGTGCAGGTACATTTCTGCCCGGTGGAAGAGCCGCGAGAAAAAGAGTCGACTCGCTTGTAGATGTTTCGCGCCTGATTTTAATGTATTTCAATGGGTCGTGAGGTAATTAGCAACAACTTGTGCTCACTGATCATTTGCGTGGAGCATAGTTTCCAAACGTGAACGCTAGCGCACACCAGTCGGCGTTTAGGAGATCTGAGGGGACGTTCTAGTTATTTTATTTTCTTTAATTTTAATTTAATTTTGTAAGATTCAAACGATGAACATGCACAACTACACTTGGAAACTTCAATCGCCATTTTTTTGTTTCATTTTTTTTATAACGTAATATCCACGCCCAACGCGCAACTGATAATTTTAAGCGTATCAACGGGCCGACTTCTGTGCGTAAACGTTCGCTCTCGAAAAAGAATGGCAAAAATCGAACGGGGGAGACCGGTTCTCCCACAACGAAACAATTTTACCGCGTCGGTTAGATACCTCACGATCGGCAAATTATCACGCATTCCATTTTTTTTCTTCCGTCTATTTTAATGACCATGCCGCTCTCAATAGAGGAAGGTGAACGACATTCGATTCTGCGTACGTGTTTTTCTTGTGACGAACGAATGGTTCGTTTATGAAAGATATCGATGTGACTGGAATGAATTTGGTGATTAAGTGGAGATTATAGTTAGTACACCGATTATAGGAACTGAGAGTAGAATTCATGGGAATGAAATTTGCTTGACCTTAATTGACACCTGGTGCAACTACCAAGTCTTTACACGGGAATTTACTGTTAAATCAAGGCTATTACTAAATGTTGGGGACAATCAATCATTTTCGAAAATAATTCGTGTAAATTTGTCTCTTGTTAATTGAGATATAACTGTACGCAACTAATAATTACCAGTATGTATGGAAGTGTCGTGCTTAGAGTGCAATGAATTCATCACAAAAATATGAAATGTGATTTATATTTTACGTATTAATAATCTTAAATATTTTATAATTAATCTCCAATATCTTCAATCGAAGCGATCCAATAAAAGTACATTTTATTTTGCTTGTAGGATTTCTGTTTTACTCGTCGTCTGTTTGCTGTTCGGAGAAAAATTTATGTAACGTTGAAAAAGAGAAAGTGTTTGGGAAATCTCTATGGGACTGTAGCTAAGTAACTGTCAGTGAACGTGCAACCTTTTTCAAAATGACATAATATGTGGATTCGTTCTGTTTATAGTTGCATAATTCGTTCCTCATATTTCAGACTCTAAAAGTCAGTTATGGGTAATTCAAAATTTAGCGAAAACTTAAAGTCAGTGAATTTGAAGAAATGCTTACAGTGCTCCGATTAACTTCGACTAATTACACAAAAAAATGGGCTAATATTCCATTTCAGGACAAATCGTGCTCGTATAAGAAAAAAATGTAAAATTTCAATTAATGTTCTAGAGTGAACTTTAATTTTCATTACCGAACTGCAAATTGTAAGCACTTACAAATCAAAATAGAATAAAAACGAATAAGAATATTATTTTTATTTAAAGAGATTAACAAGTTACAATTAATTACGAACCTTACTTTGAATCTAATAACTCCATAAGTGTATGAACTCATTTTTCGTTCCACTCCACTTGTTGTAAGGTACTATACAAAAACTTAATTTTGAACAAACATTCACAGTCCATTAGTCACTGTTCACTTTGTCTACTTCGCATATCTAGTTGACTTTTAAAAAGAATTCTGATGTAGAATTTAATTTTCACACGTACACAACACACCCAACGTGAACGCAACTACCAATCCCGAGACACTGGCCACATAATAATAAGTGGCTTCGAAAATATTAAACTTCTTTTAATACAAGTGTGAACAGATAGAGAGAAATTGAGGTTGAAACGGGGCAAAGGTTGGATCGACGGTTTCATCCGTGGATAAAAAACCGCGAACGGTACGCGTTCAAAGCCAGTCAAAGGTTACCATGCAAAAGAAATCACGGTGAAGTAAAGGTTCGTAAATGTCACGAGCGTACGTTTTCTTGGTCGATTTGTGACGAGCATCTCGCGTAAAGGCAATGCCGACCATTGTTCGAGAGAAAAGCATCCTGAACGATGATGTACATACCAGTGATATGTCCTCGAAAAATAAATACCCTTAATTAACGCGGCCTTGGGTGAACCACGCTCAAAAAGCACGAAAAACAAGCAACCGGATGTGGTATATCGCAACGAGCATCGTGGTACTGCCAATCGATGTGAATGTCTCAGGTGAACGCGTGATTCGTATCAGAATTATAGGATCACGAACTTGTTCCGACAACAGATCACATAAAAATGGAAAAAAAAAAACAAGAAAAATGTCTCAATAAACCCAGTCCTGGCAAAGTAATGGTTTCAGGGACAGACTAACAGGTTTCACCCCGGATTATTGCAGGCAAAATCGTTGCACACGTGTAAGATAAAGTTTACGACGCTAATTTAGTTATTACACATTGCTACTTTAGTTATTACATATTTTTCTTATGTTTCCCTCCCTGGTTTAGTGATTCTGACATTCTATTCGCACTTTACCGTATTCAAGTTTCAATTTGTGAATTTCTGTGAAAAAGTTATTTATAACCTCTGTCCAGTAATTGACATTAGTCGTAGTATACAAGAATATAAAATTACATATGAATTGAATGTTGCAAACACCGTGAATATTTAAGAAGACTCAAGAAGTCTGAACTACAATACAAAGTATTTTGCATATACATACATACATTAAAGGGATCCATAACAGACAATACTACTGTATATATTTCTTTAAAATTATTGACGCAGATATCAGTCTTATTATGCCCTTTCTCACATTAACCCTCGTGGACCGTTTAATAAACTGTTACATTACTACATTCCTCCACTTAAATTAGGCCTGAATGAAAATCGACTTAACGAAATATATTTTCTTATCGGTAGATTGGAATATACATATGCAAGCTATTAATGTGAAATTAATTTAGAGACAGTTACGGTTCCCGGGATAAATAACTCAAGGTGACTGATTGGCTTTTAACAGCCTCGTGGTTCAAACGCGCCGACGAGTCGCGCGCGAGACCTTTATGTTAATTCACGGACTGGCTCATCGAATGCAGTGCGCAGTAATTTAACACAACAATCGTAATTGTAAAACTATTCACGCATTCCTATGCGTGCGTACGCACGTGGATCGTTCACGAGAACAGAATTTCAAAAGCAAAAGACGCTGCGTGCGTCAATGAAGGAAATCTCCCTTATTGTGGCGCGAGTTATGGCGAGCGACGCTCGGTGGAACAAAACTTGCAAATCAAACGGTGTTAATGACCTTATATTTGCATTTAATGACGATTAGGAATTTCACTTCGTGACATAGAAACCGACCCGGAACACTCTCTATCCACCATAAGGCTTGACTTTGCTGCCACGATGGTACCGGTACCCTTAACATGTCGAATAAACGACTATAATTACGATCTAAGTATTATGTGTATGTATATAATAAACGTCACCCTTTAGATGAAATAATGTTTCATGGAAAATAATTATATAGAATTGAATTTCATCTAAATGATCGCTACGAGTTCGGCGATAGTGCGTTTAACACGCGTTGAAGTCACCGAAGTGACGTTTACGTTCACTACGTTTAACCCTTGTGTTGGCAACCAAAATATTCACGATTACTGAGCAATCTTTATACCCCTATTTTGACAGATTAGATCAACTTAGATAATTTTACATTCATACTTTTCCGAAACGCTTATATTTCCTTTCCTAAATATTAAGAAACATCATATTATTGACGAACATATTGCCACATTTCTTGAATCTTAATTTACAAAATTTACACTTGAAGGAAATGGAAACATTTCGAGGGGAGTTAAATCTGTTAGCTATTTCTCACCTGATTAAATATTTTTCAGTATCTTTCTCTGAATAGGAGACAGATACTTTTACATAACAGAATGTGTATTACACAATAAAACAAAGGAATAAAAATATGTATTAGAAAACATACACTTTCGCCCTTGAGAAAATAGTAAGTCAAAAACGTATCAGAATTCTGGAAACTGAGGGATAAAGACATTTTTGAATTGTGTCATTCTAGGTATTCTATAATTTAATAGGAAAAGAGTATTTAATAAGCCAAATGGGAATTAATTTTACAATTTTTCGAATTTTATTCCTTTTAAAAGAAATACCCCCAAAATTTTATTTTAAGTTTCCTCTTACTTTTCAACCGTGACAAAAACAGTGCACCACTCTCTAAACAAGTAATTTCTGCGTAAAATACGACATACGCAGTATTAGTAAGAAATTACACAGAATTATAGAAACCGTGGTCTGCAAAAAAAAAGAAAAACGTACAACTCTCGATTCATAGGGAGAATCGGTGAGTAAGAGCAGAGATCTATACGCGCGGAGCCCAACTAAACAAGCCGAGAAAGTCAAGAGCGTGAATTCCCTAGGTTAACCATGCTCGAAGAAGGATATCTCACGGGCCAGTTAGCCTACTTACGAAGAAGCGGGACATGAAATTCGTCCCGGGAGTCCCCGCGACGACCGGTTCTCGCTCAATTCGATAATATTGATCGGTATCGCTGCGAAATAGAGAAAAGAATCTTTCTGCACGGGTTACAACGGCTGACCATCGTTTGCCTAAGACTTGCGTAATAAGTACGGACGATTAGCTGTCGCCTGTGTGTTCCGAACTCTCCTCGTCTTCGATTCCCCGACCGACCGACCGACCGAAAGAGATTTCAAAATCCGGTCTCCGTGTGACTTTCGAGCAGAGAAAGTCGTGCAATTCGTTTGGATGTTCGTCGAACGATTTATGGAAAACTTTCGTTAGAGGCCATTAAGGTGCTCGGAAATTTAGATGGAATTAGAAACTATCGGCGAGAAAATTAATATTCCATAACGGAAAACATTGTTCCTAATGAAAACAGACGTATAATATAATTTTGCAATAATTTCTGACGATTTCATCTGAATAACACGATACGAATTGAACTTTCCATATTTGTAATCGCGCGTTCAAGCGAAAACGTATTCGAATTTGACCACTGCGCATGCGTTCGATGGTCGACCGGCGCTCACACAGTCAACGCAAAGCTTAGACGATATTACAAACAAGATCGTTTAATGTAATGAGAATGTTAATAGAATATAATTCAAATTACGATTTCTAATATGGTTCTGAGAAGAAGTTGTCGATGCTTTTATTATAATACTATCCTACGATGGTAATTTGAACTACGTAAGTAACAGACGCCAACTAGGTCGTCTGCTAGGAACAGCTGACAGCTCGACCGGACAAAAACGTGGTTTCACGAATTTTGCACGCAATGTTTTATGTATATCTGTCGCTTCCTATTTTCTTACACGTGACTTTGCTCTTAAAATAGCAACGCGATATACGTACACGAAAAACCGATCGTTTACTTTTCATTATTTCAGGTTCAACAGTTTCTCGGTGAAGGAACGTGTTTTACCGACACATTTAACTAGACATTATGTAATTTACGTAGTCTGTAAAATCAATTATAATTGTTTGTATCACACAATTCATAGATATTAATGATTATTTGATACATTTTCATCCGAATGTTTAGAAACCCTTGCATGACACATTAAATTAAATCACGAGATTCATCGAAGAGAGAGTAGGTTATGTCGGCATCGACACACGGATTAGTTATGATATTCCACGAAAAATGAATGAAATTGAATGAGTTTATGGCTGTATCGTAGAATAGGAACATAGTACAAGCGTAGGAACAATTTCGAAATTTAGCGCTAGAACTGGGTAGTTATCAGAGATAAGATTACTTGTGCACTAAGGTAACATTGATAGCGAAATCAACGTACCTGACAGTGTTGGACCAAAGTGCTGGTCTGCTGCTCGATTCTGGGTCGTGACTTGACACATGTCGTTGAAACTTTCCTTCGTAATTGGGCGAAATGTCCGAACTGGCACAATTTCTCTGCACGAGCACAGAGCCTACTCGACCCTATACACGCCATAGCGAAAACTGTAGTGAGCCGAGTCATACAACTCCCAAAGACTTTCGAGTTCCACAGTGGAACTTCCACTAGTCCCCACGTCCCCACCGACACTTCAAAATCGCTCCCCCACTCGGTTTTCCCTTTCCCTTCCCCACTTGTAAATACACCTGCTGTGTACGGCATTAAATCGGAATGGTATACTTATACTGACTTATACCTGTGAATCTTGACGATCTTGACTGACTTCGGTCATCGAGTATTTCCGAAGAAATCGTTTGTAGACTTTCGAAGAAATGACGAATAGGGTGCTTGTTGGCGACATCTCGCCCATTTAAATTTGAAACATGTAGTGGGTAAAACTGGATGAAACTGATATACATCCATTTTTTTAAAATAATCTTATAATTTCTCAGTTTGTATCAAAAAAATTTCTATTACCTTCCTATACATCCATTTGTAATAAACTTTCAAAGGATACGGTTTTTATCATTATGTCCTATACGTACTGTTCAATATATATATACTTACACATATTTAGAGACCTGATAGTGTGCCAATTACTTTTTTTATCCACTGTAAATCAATTAAATTTTATTAACGCTCCAAGTTCTAATGTGCTTTTCTGAATATCATAAAAAGAGATCTTATACAATTACATTCTGTAAAAATAAGTTCGAAGAAGAATTTTTTATAATTATACTATTCCTATAGTAATTGAAATGAATGGAATAACGTAAATAAATTAAATAAATACGAGCCTTAATGTTTTTAGAAATTTATATATGATGAGAATTGCCCTTTAATTCGCGTGTTTTGATATGTCTCAAACTAATTGATCTATAGTAATCCTTAATCATGGCGAGCGGCTGGTTGAGAAGGTTATCCCATGCTTTTCAAACATTTGAACGAGCAGTTGATGTTATTCTTGGTCGCGGTTTTCCACCAGGTCATAAGAAAATCAGTTTTATATTGTATTTACTTTTATACGCGTAACGCATTAGAAATAACAAACTAAATACGTATTTAATATGTCTTAACCTCTAAGAGGAACACCGATTAAATTTATGTACAAATGGATCGGAATATAATGTCATTCAAATAGATATACACTTAGCTATTGTGTATATTCCATACTATTGTTGAAATGTATTATTTGTATTTCATTTAGCTGGTTTATGTGTGATCGAGCGTAACCATGTTGTGAATCAAGTGCAGGCTCCTAATTTACCTAGTCGATCTTTAAAGGATATTTTGAATGATGCATTTTTATGGGCAGTACCTAAAAAGCGCCGTAGTTTAGAAAAACGATTGAATAGAAGATATGGTCTACCTGAATATAATTGGAAACCACATGTTCCGAAAACTAATCTTTTGATGTGTAGAAAATGTGGTCATGATTACGAGGCTCATACATTGTGTGGTAAGATCTATAGGGTGGCCATGAATGTTAATTTTAGTTAGTAAGCAAACTTTAGTATATTAATATTATTTTAATGTGCACAGGATATTGTTATGAAATAGTAAAAAAGGAAACAGAACAAATGCAAGAGGCCATACAAACTGAATTAGGATTGAGTCCAGTAGAACAAGAAGTTTTAGTGTTATATGAAGGGGAAAAGGAACGACTGAAGGATGAATTTTGGAAGGTACTTCTGTTAATTATGTTTCCAATTATAATTTACATTCTATATAGGAACTCCTGTATTTTATGTATAATGCACTATCACATTTTTATACAGAAACAGAGAATCATTGAATTACCTAAGAAGAGACCTGAATGGTTTAATCAGAATTTACTTCAGCCAACTACAAAAGAATCATCTGACGAGACAAATCTAAAACCTGTAGATGCACCTTTAAGTGCAATTAAAGAATAATTTACACCAACAAGGTACTTTTGTTTATATCAAATAGAGTTCGAGTGAAAATAAACTTAAACAATATTAAAAGTAAAATATTCACCATCCTTACTTTATTCTTAAAGTATAGTGTCATTGCAATTGTAACGTAAATATCTTAATTCTTTTTAATCGCCACAGCATAAAAACAAAATAGTATATGTAACATTATTAACAATTTTATTGACTATTTATAGAATAAATTAATTCTTTTTATTTGTATTGCATTTTTGTGTGATGATTACTTGCTTCCGTTAAATCTTATCTGGATCAGCAGTTACAAAATTCAGTAGTTCAAACACTTCTACACCAGATAAAGTTAACACACTTACAGTCAATGTACATATAGTATTTACATTTACCTCTTTTTTTTTAAAACAACATAATATTTTATGGAACTTGCTAAGAAATCAATTACATAAGATTATTATCATTATTCGTACGTTAAACAGCTATTAGTCAACAATCTCAAAACCATCTATAGATACTTCTTTATAAAAATGACTCAAAACATGTTCATGAAATTCTGCAAAAGAAGTAACTTTCCCATAAAAAGATCCACACAACGGACAAATTTTATTGTCTTGTTCAGCATTCTCTGCTGGATTGGAACATCTTTCTAAAGGTTGGTTCACAGTTTGAAGGCTAGTCTGAGTTGCACCGTGTTCTTTAAAACTGTCATCTGAATCGAATTGCGTGCCAGCTTGACACATTTTTTTGTTCGCATTCATGCGGCAATTGTTACACATCGCTCCTATAAGATCCATATGTAAGGTACACTTTCTTTAAATTTATGGAGACACTGTATATTATTGCTTACCTTCTTTCATCTTTTTAAAATGTTGTAGTGCCCTCTTTAACTTAGTTTGTTGTGCTAATAATGTATTTTTTATTTGAGATATTCTAATGTCATGTTGTTTTAGTAATTCTAAATCTGTATCAGAATCTTCTGGATAAGTAAATCCAATATTTTGTAAGTTTACTTCAGTGTTGTTTTGTAACTCAACCATCTAATTAAATGATTATGAAATACCATTAATCGCAGACCATAACATCTACAGAGTTCATAGCACGTTTTACTTACTTCTGCATATTGCTGTTCGAGGTCTGATTTTTCTAACATAATGCTGTTGATAAGTCTTAACGATATTTCTTCCAAACTTTGTTCCCCTTCACCTGAAAGTATAAAAGTAATAAAATACAATAAAATTGTTAGACTGAGAAATATGCTTAATGTAATAAACACTTCATAAGTATATACAAACCGTTACTTGTAATTAATTGTTGATTATCATCTTGTTGTTTTGGGGAGTGGGATATATCTTGAAAATTATAAGATACAATATCTGTTGGTTGAGCAGGAGAATGTTGTTTAAGTGTATCAGAAATTTTTGTTAATTGACTACCTAATGATTTATTAGTTCTTGTTAATTTTGTTAATCGGTTCCATAATTGACGATTTTCTGCTGCTACCATAAGAATCTGATGATTCAGTTGAGACTTCTGCTTTGTAAGCTCTTCTACTTTTTCCTGTGTACCAAACTGTATTAAAGTACATTGTATTTACACATAAAGTTAAAATATTTTATGATTATAAAGGAAATATTATATGAACCTTCAAGGTTTGTACAACAGTTTCCTCACTATCAGTTTTGACTTTTGTAATTGCTGTTGATTCGTCTTTACCACATTCAAGCCTTAAACACATATTTTCTTCTTCGACAGTAGCTAATCTTGTTTCCAACTGTCGACAACGTTCATTCATGGTTTTTAATGCAACTAATAATGCATAGTGAGAACCAAGTTTTTCAATATTTGGATTCTCTATTTGTTCCATGTCATTCATAATACATTAATACATTTGATCAAAATAAACACAATTTATACCTCCAATAATGTTGCAATGGATATTTCAATTATGTGCAAGAAAATTGCAGGATACTTGTAGAAAATAAGAAAATCAATGTCATTTATCAAAATTTAAATCAAGAAAACATTTCGTAAAAAGTACAAATTTCACAACGAACGAGAATAAGGTTAATAATAATCACAAAATGTTCAAATTAGGTTATGTCCTTGCACATCTTAACAATATGAAATTATCATGAGTTTAGTGCAAATCATATACGGATATTGTACTTTGTATCTAATAGTAACATATATGTTGATATTAGTGACAGACATTAACACGGTTCACTGACAAATACATTTGGGATTAATGACGCGATGTTGGTGAATCCCCTTGTTAACAAGTCGTATCGCAATATTTGAAAAGTATACGGCACTTAATTATTTCTTAAGGTCCACTTTCACTTTTGCATTAACATTCAGGAACTAAATAAACATGTCGATTTCTATTGTGTATACATTTTATCGAACTGGGACTGACAGTTGTTTTCAAACAATATCGCAAAGATAATCCAACGTGATTCAACGCATTATCTTACACCATATGGGGTGTTTCAAAAATTCGTATTTATTCTACATAAATAGTGTATGGGAACCAAATTTCTTATGGTACGCACATTTATAAATACGCACAACATATATGTGAGGAGCATTAGTTAAATACATATGTAACATTGAAGACATATATATATATATGTCCTCTTCTGTATTTTTCTTCTTTTTTTTTCATTCGCGCAATTCTATATTTTATTATATCAATTACATATGTATACTGCACAGGCTATCAGTTTTTTTTTTTTTTTTTTTTTTTTTTTTTTTTTTTTTTTTTTAGCGGCGGTAATGCCTTATGCGCGCCTCGGAGTCCTGGGTGGGACTCGCACCCACTAAAACCCCCACAGCAGCCTTCTCGGGCGAAACTCGGCGGTGGCAGGATCTCGTATGAACGCACCGCCGCGCCTGTGCTCTTAGTCTTGTCACCCTTATCGGGGAGCCCGTTCCGTGGGGGCGATGAAATGCCCCCCAGACGTGATCGATACCACGGTCACCCCCCCTACACTACTCCGCCAACGTCAGAGGACTGCACTCCGACGCCGGCACTGCCGGGCCGCTTTGGATGCAGCCGGGAACCCCAGCCCGACTGCATCAGCGGCCCCGGCGAACGCGCGCGCGAAGGCGGGGGCCACAGGGGCCGAAGCTCCAGCTCCCGATGTCCACGCACGCGTCCGCCCATACACGCAGGCCTCGCCTGCCGGAGAGCGAGGAGACTCCGTGTTTAAATGCGACTTTAACAGTGTTCTGGTCGTTTATTGTTATTTTCAATGACAGGGGATTAATCTACGTTCTTTGAGCTTCAAACTGAATGCTTGATCAATACGTAAATTGTCCATAGAACGTTGGAAAAGCTATTTAAAGTGAACTGAACGGGCTACGCATCGCGAGATTGAGTGTCAACCTCTGCAAACAATTGAGATTTTAACAATGTTCTTGTAATTACTGGTTCCCACCTGCCAGAGAGTACTAATCTGCGTTCTTTAAACTTCGAATGTAATCCATGACGAGGAAAAATGATGCCCGTTCAGCGGTGTATATCCGATCAAAACCTGTTGCAATCACATAACCACTAAACAGGCAACACTTTTCTTCGTCATGCATTACATTCGAAGTTTAAAGAATGAAGATTCGTACCCTATAACGGCTGATTCGTCTTAGCCAAGCACTCAACTTGTAGCTGAAGGAACGTAGATTAATCTCTTGTCAGTGGCAATAACAATAAACGACCAAAACACTGTTAAAATCACACTTTATTTGCAACGGTTGACACTGTATCTCGTCGTGCGTACCCCGGTTAGTTCACTTTGGACAGCTCGTACATCGTTATATGGACAGCTTTCGTTTAGCTGAAGCATTCGATTTGTAGCTGAAAGTACGTAGATTAATTCGCTTTCATTGATAATAACAATAAACGACCAGAACACTGTTAAAATCGCATTTAAACGCGGAGTACCACTTTTTTTTCGACCGGTGGCGCCACCCGCGGCAATTCGCTCAAACTGCTAGCCAAATAATACCGACAGGTGAGTGAACATTCCTAGTGATGGAAAAATGCGAATATCTCAGTAATTAAGCGCTTAAAATGAACGTCATTTGTCTCAAATTGTCCCTCCGGACTTAATGCATGGACCCAATAGTGCAGAACCCCTAAATTAGTAAAATTAGTTATGCCTGTATTACCGCAGCCCCTTATAGGGCGGCAACCCTACTTGCAATAGATTTCGATTACATTTACACCACTAAACGGGCATGGCTCTTCTTCGTTTTGCATTAGATACACCGTTTAAAGAACGTAGATTACTTCCATCACTAGGAATGTTCACTCACCTGTCGGTATTATTTGGCTAGCAGTTTGAGCGAATTGCCGCGGGTGGCGCCACCGGTCGAAAAAAAAGTGGTACTCCGCGTTTAAATGCGATTTTAACAGTGTTCTGGTCGTTTATTGTTATTATCAATGAAAGCGAATTAATCTACGTACTTTCAGCTACAAATCGAATGCTTCAGCTAAACGAAAGCTGTCCATATAACGATGTACGAGCTGTCCAAAGTGAACTAACCGGGGTACGCACGACGAGATACAGTGTCAACCGTTGCAAATAAAGTGTGATTTTAACAGTGTTTTGGTCGTTTATTGTTATTGCCACTGACAGGAGATTAATCTACGTTCTTTCAGCTACAAGTTGAGTGCTTGGCTAAGACGAATCAGCCGTTATAGGGTACGAATCTACATTTTTTAAACTTCGAATGTAATGCATGACGAAGAAAAGTGTTGCCTGTTTAGTGGTTATGTGATTGCAACAGGTTTTAATCGGATTTACACTGCTAAACGTGCATCAGTTTTCCTTGTCATGGATTACATTCGAAGTTTAAAGAACGTAGATTAGTACTCTCTGGCAGGTGGGAACCAGTAATTACAAGAACATTGTTAAAATCTCAATTGTTTGCAGAGGTTGACACTCAATCTCGCGATGCGTACCCCGTTTAGTTCACTTTGGACAAGTCATACAACGTTATCCTGACAACTTTCGTCTTGACCAAGCATTCGATTTGTAGCTTAAAGAACGTAGATTAATCCCCTGTCATTGACAATAACAATAAAC
>NW_015373917.1:514125-694482 GCF_001272555.1 Dufourea novaeangliae | reverse complement strand
ATCAAGCATTCAGTTTGAAGCTGAAAGAACGTAGATTAATCTCCTGTCATTGAAAATAACAATAAACGACCAGAACACTGTTAAAATCGCATTTAATCGCGGAATACCACTATTTTTTTGACCGGTGGCGCCATCCATGGCGAATCGTTGAAACTACTAGCCAATTATTTGGCTAGGAGTTTAAGCGTTTCGCCACGGGTGGCGCCACCGGTCGAAAAAATAGTGGTATCCGCGATTAAATGCGATTTTAACAGTGTTCTAGTTGTTTATTGTTATTATCAATAATAGTGGATTAATCTACGTACTTTCAGCTACAAATTGAGTGCTTCAGCTAAACGAAAGCTATCCGTATAACGGTGTAAGAGCTATGCAAAGTGAACTAACCGGGGTACGCATGACGAGATACAGTGTCAACCGTTGCAAATAAATCTGATTTTAACAATGTTCTTGTAATTACTGGTTCCCACCTGCCAGAGAGTACTAATCTGCGTTCTTTAAACTTCGAATGTAATCCATGACGAGGAAAAATGATGCCCGTTCAGCGGTGTAAATGCGTTCGAATTAGGGTTGCCGCTCCATGAGGTAGCTGCGGTATTACAGGCATAATTAATTTGAATAATTCTGGGATTCTGCGGTATTGGGTTGATGCATTAAGTCCCGATGAATAATTTGAGATTAACAGTGTTCATTTTCAGCGCCTAATTACTGAGATATTCGCATTTTTCCATCACTAGAAATTTTCACTTACCTGTCGGTATTATTTGGCTAGCAGTTTGAGCGAATTGTCGCGGGTGGCGCCACCTGTAAAAAAATAGTGGTACTCCGTGATTAAATACGATTTTAACAGTGTTCTGGTCGTTTATTGTTATTATCGATAACAGTGGATTAATCTATGTACTTTCAGCTACATATTGAGTGCTTTATCTAAACGAAAGCTGTCCGTATAACGCTGTAAGAGCTGTCCAAAGTGGACTAACCGGGGTACGCATGACGAGGTACAGTGTCAACCGTTGCAAATAAATTGCGATTTTAACAGTGTTCTGATCGTTTATTGTTATTGCCACTGACAGGAGATTAATCTACGTTCTTTCAGCTACAAGTCGAGTGCTTGGTCAAAACAAATGCTGTCCATATAATGTCGTGAGACCTGTCCAAATATGAAGTAAACAAGGAGTGCTTGACGTGGCCCAGTGACTTCTACGCATATTTCTGGGGTTCTGTGACCCCACGTTCTCACCACGCGGGATCTCTGATTTACTACAGAAACTATTGCATAGAATTGATAAACAATTTCATAACGAACAGTTGGACATGAATGAAAGTGACTTTTATTAACAATTAAATCGAATGTTCCACATTTTCTGTGACGCTTCCGCGCCCGTCGCTCATGTTCGGCGTTCGTTAATTATTCATTAATTATTGAAAAATATGCTAAGGAAGTCTATTATAAATAGAATATATTCAGCTACTTATTCTTCTGTTTTTAAACTACAACCCTATATTATGTGCCAATACATCTGTAGACATATTCATTACATGAAACCAACAGTTATTTAAAAAACCATGACACACCTTTTAAATTCACAAGTATAACTATAGCACAGATTAAATGGGGTACAAAACATAATCAAATTTTATTTTTAATTACCATCACCTTTCACTTCATTCGGCATGAAATACTTGTTTTCCAAAATCAAAAATGTATTCCTCAAAATCTAGATCAGGATGCAAAAGGTAAACATGAAACTTTTTATATCAATAAACTGGACTTAATTACATTCACCTTCAATTTTAAAATAGGCACAAAGAAGAAAAAATCATGATCATAAAGCCTTATGATTTCTGTTGTTCATCTGATAACATTGATCCATTGACACAATATGATCAGAAAGAAAACTTCTTTAATAAATCTTCATTGATGTCCATGAATACAATAAATGAAAGTCCAGTTCTGAAATTTAGAACTCATTTTACTGGTTACGTAGATTCAGAACTCACAAAAAAATCTGCTAAGGCTAAACCGTCAGATATTGAAGACTCCAGACGTAAATTATATACAAAACAACCTGTAAATAAATTATCTAAGTATACCAGTTCAAAGTTGCATATTCGTGCTGGATCATCAGACGATGATTTATGTGATAAACAAACAAACAAAGTTAAAGAGGGCCCAATACAGTGGTACTTAGAAGATGAAATTAGATTTGCTAAAGATATATTTTGGGAAAAAAAACGAAAAGCTTATAATGAAGAAATGAATAAAAATATTGAAATTGGAATGGAAAATGGTAACCATACATATCTATTTAATAATTATTTGAATTCTAATAATAGTGTCCTTTCTTTAGTTAGACTTTACATGAAAAAGGAATCGAGCAAATGTCCGCGATGGTATCAAGATTTTTCCATTGATCAAGTACTATACATACTACTGAGTTATTATTGAAACTTAAATTATCAATAAAATGAAAGATAATTTCAAATTAATAGATGAAAAACTTAATGATGCTGCAATGTGTAATACAACAAGACTGTGAAGAAATGGTAACAGGACGTACACAAAGAACACTTGCAGAAATTGGAGCAATATCTACATTTTTTATGCTTACACCAGATATTATTAAAAAATTACAAGAAATTTGTAACTGTAATGCAATCGAATTTTTAAGAGAAATCTACAAAATATTAACAGGAAGTTATTTTGAAGAGGAAGGATATAGTTTGTGATTCCATTATCTCACAATTGATTATTCATTATAATAAGATTTTCTTATGTTGTATTTTTACGATTTCAGAACAATTTTACGATTGTAACGAAAGAATAATCTTGTCAGCCATTGCATTTTTAACTTTGCCAGAAGCTATAGTAGAATTACACGAGAGATTACCATCTGTAATAATGCCAAAGATAATTCCTAAACGTAAGATCTGTATATATTAAATGTGGTAATAAATTATTGGTAAAAATTATTTATGTTACAGCTGTACCGCCAACATCACCAATAAGACAGAAGAAAGAATCACCGTATGAAGAAGATCTCTTTCTACGTCCAGATTGGGTATCTTATTATAATAAATATGAAATTTGGCAAGCTAAATGTCAATTAATACCAATACCAAAAGTAATATTACCACCTAAAGAATGTCTTGTAATTACGTCTGAGAACACAAGAGTACTCCATAATAATGATGAAACTAAAGTACAAAGAAAGGCAGGTGGAGGAAGTTTCATTGATGATAGATCAGACCATATCAGAAACAATCCTATTCTGCAAAAGAAACAAAAACAGACTACTTCTATTAAAGAAGAGGGAAAGAATAATTTATCTAGGAATATAAAGCAGAAGAATCCCACTTTAGTTAAAAAAAAAGAAACTGTTAAAAAACAGAAAAGAGAAAGTATTACTGGGAAAGACATTATAGGTATATTATTTCAGTGCATAAATACTATATAAAATGTGGTGTAACATGTTGCTATCCAATGATTCGTTGCTGCTATTAACAAAATATCTAATATTGAACTATGTACACATAACTAATATAATATTAATCTTTATCCACATATTAGATAATAACGATGACAATGCTAAACAAGAGGTAGATGCAATGAATAAGCCAGAGTTCGTCTTTGATATCCCGGAATTGCCCAATGGAAGTAAAGTATTTGACTTTACAATTAATGGAATTAGCGAGAAATCAGGTCCAGTAGAGTACAAAATATGCGGTAAATATTTTAGTATGAATACGGTATATAGAATTATTTTTAGACGTTAATTAGAATATATGTATGTACTCCAGGAGTTCTACAACCCCCACAGCTAAATAAGAAATCCTGGCTTGGAGAGAAACATGCTCATTATGTTATATCTGGAGCTGCAGATGATCCACCATCATGCCCTGTAACATACGAGATGACTGGTATCGCGAATATAACACCAGTTAACAGTAATGAGAAATTCTTTGCTATTCTAAAACTTGGGGACGGACCGAAAAAGATTTATCCAAGTGGTAGAAAAAATTTGTCTCCGAAGTGGCAAGAATGGTTACAAAGTGCGGATGAAGAATATCGAAAAGCGGAAAGGGAAGCGAATAAATTGATAAAAAACATAGGAGCTATAACGAGATTGGTGTTCCCAGGACTTAAATGTGATAGCTGCTGTTCCTGTAGGCAAAGCAGAAAGTCATACTTAAAATCAAAGGAAACCAAGACACCTTACTTCGTAATAGACACCATAGCTGAAGACAGCAAAAAAAACAAGTAATAAAAAACTAATAAAATGAGGTAATATTTCTTTTTGAAATTGTACACTCCATACTATTTTGTTTACCAGATGTATTATAGGATCTATGGCGATGCATTCTCCTGCACCAACGCCTCCGGAATCAACAGTTAATTTGCTGGAAGTCATAGCATCGGAGGATGTTCTCACTTCCAAACTAATGATAAACGGTGTTACCAATCCAAAAGGTGAAACACAATATTTCATTTCTGGAATTAAGGAGGAGATCATACATCAGCCATCCAGGGTCATCGAACGTCCACCTCCTAGACCACCAAGAAATGTTCCACCGTGCGAATGTGCTATTCAACAAATATCTGCTAAAGGTTTGACTACAACGGTGAGCCACGATCATATACCGTGGACGAAAGAAGATGGTCTGTGCTTCGGAAAGAAGTTTCGACCCGGCGAATCACCTGCATTTTCCTGCAAAATGTATCCCGGTGATAAGTCATGCAGAAGAAATCCATTTTTTCGTGAAATAACGAAAATGAAAAAAAGAGCTGAGAAAGCGAGTAAAAAAGCTACAGGAGTCCCGGAGAAAAAGAGAATGTATAGTATAGCAGATTTCCAACCGTGTGGGGATGAACATGGTATGGGTATTTGCGGGGCACCGTGGGGTACTCTGCATACTTTGACTCCACAGGAGTTGGAAGAACAGGAGAAGTTAAGGAAAGAGATACTGAGGGTATATATTCTTGCTAAATTCAAATTCACTAAATAGTTCGTGTTTTATAATAATACAATTCAATTGCGTAGGGTCCCCCGTGTGGCACGAAACCTGGACGAGCAGTTTGTAAGGGTCCTTTTGGCGAACGCATACCGTTTAAGAAACCAAAAATAGACTTACAAGAATTACCCGGAGAATTCGACGATGAAGACATTGAGGATGAAGAGGAGGAAGAAAAAGTTGAGAAGAAACCCGTTATGGTAATGAGAGAGAAAGAAAAGAAACGAGACAAGAAGTGTCACATGAGTCCAGAGAGTTTAGCAGGCAAACAGATGATAAAGGAGAAGCAGGTGAAGCAGTTCATTCCAGATCCCACTTATCCTGGTTACGATGATCCATGGAATATATATCGCACAGCACCAACAGAAAAAGAATCGGAAACAGATTTCAAAGCGTTGCTGAAACTCAGTTCGCCAAAACCATCTGCTCTACCTGTAGAATCGAAGTTATTATTAAACAATCAGAAAGATAGACAGAAATCGGTCGTTTCTCTCAACAAGAACCAGTCTCCAAAAAAGCCTGCCTCTGGAAAATTAAAAACCAATGAGGAAGCACCGATACAAGGAACAAAATCAGTTGACACGAAAGACACTCAAAACAGATTGCCTGATAAAGTTCTAAACCCACAAAAAGCTAAGAGCTCTCAGGCAGAAGGCAATCTCAAAACGAGTTCGAATTTTATACGTGAAAGAGGAGGTGCATCCCATAGAAAATTAAACAAGAATCCTGAACATCAATACAAACCGGTGTTGAATAAAGGAAAAAATAATAAAAGTCGAATTAGCCAAACATCTTCATCGGATATAGCAATGAATGCCGAAGTTGATACACAAAATAAGAAAGGCACTGCAAGTAGAAGAAGAAGTTCACTTATAGGACACAGAAGGAAGAAAGGGAACAAACAGTTGTATTCAGGCAAAAAGAAACACAGAAGAAAGGATACATCAAGTGTCGATGATATAGATGCTGATCCAAAGAAACGCATACAGAACTTAAAGAACATGCTTACATCTCCTGACATCTACCCTTATGACGTTAAGCCAGTGAATCTTCCTGAAGAGCCCAAGACAAGGTGCGCAAGAGAATATGAGGATATAAGTATAGTGGATGACTCCATAAAACTTGATGAAGTATCAAGGACACAATTACTAAACAAGGGACCTTGTGGCTGGAGAACAAAGTCTGAACAACAGTTACCAACGAAAAAGACTTTGGTTTACCTTAGTGAGCCGGACTATCCTCCAGAAACAATAGCAGTACGACCAGGGGGTAGACCATGCATATGTCGTCAGAATAAGGATAAGAAGAAAGTACTGACATACAACATTGGAGGTCTGATACGCGGGAAAAGGGATGACCCAGATGTTATCGACAAGAAGTTACTTAAAAAAAAGAAAGATCAAGATGACAAAAAATTGCAAGTGATAGAAGGTATTATTTATCATACTCCACCACCAAGTCCACGCAGGAGCGACGAATATGTACCTGAATACGATCTCTATACATCCCCATACGACATGTGCCTTTCTCAACGCACGGATAAAAATCTGAAGTATTTTGAACAATACAGCGGGCCGAAAGGTTCTATGCCGAAAGGAACAAAACAAAGAGAACCGTGTGAATGTGATGAATTTGTAGACACATATGGTATACAAGTAGATAGCCAAGATACCGAAACCGAAAAAGCAACGGCAGAATTCGAGAAGAACAGGCAACAATTAATCGAAGCAATACCACCAAAAGAAAGATGGGATTTAGCGCTTAAGGATATAGGGTTGATCGATTATTATACACGATGCAAAGACTCTATGCCTTGCTGGTTGAAATGCGCTAAATTCAACAACGTAGGCTGTAAGCTACCGATCAGGAAACTGCAGATAAAGAGACCAGTTTGTGAATGTAAATACGAAAGGAAAATACTTGAACACAAGGAGGAAAAAACGAAGTGGAAGGAACGCCGGAAAAGACTGAAATCCATGAAGAAAGAACCATTCATGAATATCGTGGATACCTCGAAACCAATGGTCGCAGATACAAAATTAATGATATCAGGGGTGAAAAGAATTCCACGGGAAGACGAGTACGTGGATGATGTTAAGTATTGTATAACTGGCGTTGTTGAGAATTACACGGAAGAACCACCGAAACCAATAGTGGGTGGTGTACAGATGGCTACGCCTATTCAAACACCCGAACCAAGTGTAGAGGAGATACCATGCGTTTGTCTACATCGACACTGGTCACCTACGAACATTCCTCCTGGTCCAGTGCCGAAACCAGAAGAAATCAGACAGGCCGAGGAAAAGAAACGAAGACAGGCTGCGGAAGAAGCATACAAACAAATCCATGCCCCTGAACCAGTATACGATTCGCATGGTACTCATAGTTGCAAAAAGACTTGTGATCCAAATGCTTTGTCAGAGGATGAGGATACAGAAGGGAGGGACAGTATAATGCCACGGTTGTCGCTTAAAGAAAGCAGAAGCAGAGCGACAGGTCTTCCTAAACAGACAAAACATCAAAGAAAATCCATTACGGATGATTCTAAGATTAAAGAAAATAACAAGAGATCAAAAACGCAGGGAAATTCTGTAACGAAAATAATAAGTCCACAAAAGAAGGTGGGAAATGTTAGAAATGATGAAAATCTACTAAAAGGTTCACATGCACCTCGTGAAGCTCAACAAAAAGATATTGTAGAGAAAAAATCACAAAGTCTTCAAAGGACTCAATACAAAGGGGGTGAAAGTGATCCTCATTTACAAAATATAAATGCTGAGACAAAAGCAGAAGTACCAGAGGCATCTGACGCAGAAGAAGAAGAAGTGGAAATTGCAGCTGACTTTGAATTAATTATCGTAGTAAGGGTAAAGTAATTTTTCTATTAGCTATGTGTTTATTAATAAATATAATAATGTAAAGTTAATTTAATGAATAGAATGAGCTAATGAAAATGGCAGCACAAGGATTCTTATTTGCAAAGTTACCAAAATGCTTTTTATTGCCGCAATTGAGATATTGGTTAATGTATAGAGAAGGGTTTGCTCTCACTGACGCGGATAAAGGTAAGTAAGGTTTTCGTATTTTATATAAAATACAGTTAATATATTATACCACTTTTTAATATGATTTTCTTAGAGAAATCCTTGCAAAGGAGTCTCATGATGTGGAATTCGCTAAGTGCTAAAAAATTATCCAAACTTGAACCCCCATCACTGAACATGACGAAATTTCAACTTAGAAACTTGACTTTCAGTGATATAGAGAGAATGAAAGAAAAGGTCTGTTTATTCTAGAGACTGATTATATTTAGATGAAACGCTTCATTTTATTCGTTTGTAGATAGCAAGAAACAAGGCAATATTCCATAGCGAAGTCCGTAAAAATCGTGTCGTATTTGCACGATCACTGTGGAACACGATGGATTATGGAAAATTTCCATCTCTGTCATTCAAACGAGCGTTCTTTAGTTACATGGCCGGCAAAGAAGCTGATGGCTATGTTTTTAAACCATGGTTTCGTTCTGATGTGCGGAAAGGAACGACTTAAAAATCATCATCCTTGAAAAAAATACTTGGAACACTTAAAAAAAATACTTGGAATACTAAAAAAAAATAAAGGAATCATTCTTTATCGAGCGCTAAATAAAAATATTAAAGTAAGAAGTAAAGAACGATGAATATTCGAACGGTAAGATTTCGCGGGCTTTAAGTAATCGATTCACGTGTAAATAATTTTGAACAATCGAGATGGTGACCTCGAACAAAATAATCGATAGTTTAACACCAGATTTTTAAGTCGGTTAAAGGGACTTAAGTGACGGAGAATGGACTTCGAAAGCCCCGATGTAGAAAAAGAATTTCCTGGATTGTACGCGTCAGAATCAGCTAAGAAAAATAACGAAAGCGATTGTATGTATCGTAGTTCACCGAATTAATTATTTTTTTATGGCATTAGGTACCTGTTAAGAAAGAGGTTATGCAAGTGAAAATATCAAATGCCGTGAATCCTTTTTTCCCCCTCAATGACACGTTGACACTGAATAGTATTTGTATTAATTGTTCCGTGTTCGTGTGCATGTATTTTTAGTTAGTGATGATGGTGGACACGAGAAACATTCCAAGAAAGAACTCCTGGGCGGTAAACGAAAAGAAAAAAAAGATCGAAAGGATCGAGGGTATGCCACCTTAGAAGGCGAAAGTTCGCCCGACGAGGATCAGGAGACAAAGTAACATTTTTCATGTCATTTTTTACACATTAGAAACTTAATTTGAAGCTTATTCGTCCATTCTATCTTTTGTATTGGAAGTCATGTTCATGTTTACTCCAGAATTTTTAGTAATAAATTACATTCATTCGAACATTTGTTTCATTTTCTAATACTTTCCTGAGTGATTAGTGTTATAAACACTTGTCAATGTCATTTCCCACAGAATTAAAATAATGCCACAAAGTTATTTTAATTTTCACATATTGATAGCACTGTCATGCTAATAAGGTTCACATAGATCTAGAGTTACTTGTATTGATTCATGTCTTATACATGATTAGTTAATAATTCAAAACAAATTACTTTCAAATGGAAAACAAGCTCATATCTAACATATATGATTTAATATTGTTAATTATCGTGATCTTTAATTCAATAGTGAATGTGTATTTTATGATAAAAGTGATTGTGCTCTATGCACAAAGAGATGATGAATAAGCCACAAATTGAGAAATAGAGAGAGAGAGAGAGAGAGAGAGAGAGAGAGAGAGAGAGAGAGAGAGAGTTTATTGCAACATACTTTATGTTATTACTATATTATTAGAGCTAACATGAGATTTAACTCACAGAAGTCCATCAAAATTGAAAAAGACCAAAGCTTTTAAATTCCCTTCAAAGAAGGAGAAACGAGAGAAATCCAGAGAAAAAGAAGGAAAGGAAAAGGATGCTGAAAAAGAGAAGGATAAGAAAAAGAAAGACAAGGATGAAAAAGATGTAGACAAAGAGAAGCGCAAAGAGAAGGAGAAAGACAAAGCTAAACAAAAATTGAAGGATCGTAAAAAAGGAAAGCATATCGGGGAAGACTGTCTAGATATTGGAGGCAAGATATATAAATATATATTGTTAGAGTACTTTCTTGTTTCTGTTACTATAGTTAAACTTTTCCATTCAGAGGAGCAACCAATATTCGGTGTTAGTCTGTATTTAGCAGTAGAACGAAGCCGTTGCCATGATGGTGTTGAACTGCCCTTAGTTGTAAGAGACTGTATCGATTTCGTGGAAGAATACGGAATGAATATAGAGGGTTTGTACAAAATTCCAGGAGTAAAATCGAAAGTGCAGTACTTGAAAAAATTATATAATAACAGGGACCCTGTAAATATGTCTGAGTTTGAACCCATAATAGCTACGAGCTTGCTGATATTATTTCTTAGGTTCGTAGTTTACAATTCTTAAGAAAGATAGTTTAAAATAAACACATTAACATAGAACGTTTATAGAGAGCTACCAGAACCTGTATTGGAGAACAGCGAAATGATATCCAGGTTTGAGCAAGCAGCATCCACAAAAGATGTTGCTCAGAGGGAAGCACAATTGATACAGCTAACTCAACAACTTCCAGAGTGCAACAAGGTTCTTCTCGCATGGGTCATATTGCATTTAGATCATGTCACGGCACGAGTACGTTGAACAGTGACATTTGGAGTATAATATGTATGTATATTTACTTCATACGAAACTGTATTTCAGGAGAAAACAACAAAAATGAATGCTCAAACCATTTCAATGACATTAAGTCCTGTCTTACAAATGAGTCATAGATTGTTACTAGCTTTGTTGTTTCATTGCAAAGCTCTCTTTCCAAATGTACAGTTAACAAAGTATATTCCACCACTCTCATCTGGCAGTGTTAATCTTCCAGAGTCTGTAGAAAGTATTGCTGCCGAATTGTCTAAGCAGGAATCATTGCTCTCACAGATACATATGCAAATGAATGCAGGTTTTGTTACTAAATCACGCGAAGAACAATTGTGGGAAGTACAGCGTATGATAACACAGTTGAAGGTCAGATTTCCCTAATGAATTAGACTTACAAGTATGCATACGAATTGTGCGATGCATAAATGTAAAATTGTTTTCTTCCCTCAGAGAAAATATAAAACGGTTCAAAAAATGGAAGGAGCTACACAGAAAAGCATAGATGAAGAAGTAAAATCAAACGATGAAAATGTAGTTGAATCGAATGTACAGAAGTCTAAAATTGAGAATGATGATTCAGCACATGTAAAATCCGAAAGCCAGACGACGTCTACGTCGACGTTGAAGAGGAATAACATAATACACACCTCGGAAGACAATAAGGAACCAATAAGTACAAATAATAATCAAAACGAAAGAAATAGTCAGACCATCGATAAGGATATCGTTGATTCTGGCGAGACATGTGCGCTTGCAGTGCAATCTAATGAACAAGAAAGTACTGTAACATCTAGGACAAACGAAAGTGGTATGGAGAAACTTTTTGGTAAATCTTTTCTATGTTTCAACCGTTTTACTGTGACTGAGACCATCATTTCAGTTTCAGCAGTAGAATCTGAACCAGAAAATGCTATAGACAAACTGAGAGAGAGTTTAATTTACGAAGCATTGCTAAATATGCAGGCGTTACTAAAGTCGCGAATCAAACAAGAAAGAAATGAAATTAAACGACTAACTGAAATATTGTTACAACTAGGCCCGGAGAAAAAGAGACCAGAAAAACAGGAGCGACCATATTCGCCGAATGAAGCTGAATTAACAGCCATGATTCAATTAGTCAAAGAGAACCAATTACTGGAGGTATTCATCATCGTGTATAATTGCATGCAATCATTTTTAATCAGTATTTATATCATCGTTTTGTTTGATTTCAGAAAAAAATGACCACTTTAATTCGTAGTATCATAGAAGAAAAGGATGCTTGCATCGAACTCCGTATTCAATTAGCAGCGAAGACTTGACAGCTAATCAATGACAAATAATATTTGAAATTTACATAAAAAGAAAAATAATTACACAGATTCTGAACATATATAACATGATGTTTTGCACAGAATGAACATATATAGTTTATAAGATGTTATCTACAACCATATGTTTTCTCGATTTGCTCTATTCTCTTGTAAAGTAATAAAAAAAAAAAAAAAAAAAACTGAGAACATGTATATACACGTATATATTTCTTTGTTCAATGTATGTAAGTATTTGTGCACATGCATTTGCAATTTGTGGGCTGTTAATTACATTAGTAACATTAACAAATTAATGTATATTTAAACTATATTTTATATATTTATTTTAAAACAGGAATACTATTCTATGTAACATTAAAGCAACAAGTGTGCTTCTAGAATATCAATTTAAAAAGTTGTGTATCCGTACAAGTTTCAACATTCTCATCGACACATCGAATGAACATTAGTTTTCTTAACTTTTTCTCACGTTAGCGCAAACAAAAAACTTTTACTGGAATGTAGGACAAAAGAATATAAAGTGATATGATCGTATCTCTTTTTTCTATGTTAATACTGAGTAATATATTACACTTTACACAATCACTTTCTGTAAGCGAACATTCGAATAAAACAGAAAACATTATAATTAAAATTACATTAGCGCTATAGAATTAACGTTGAACAGTATAACATGGCTCTGACCGTTTACACACAAGTTCTGTGAAAACATTATTTAATAGCATACGGCTTATCGTTATTGTCCAATTCTCTAATTTGTGAAAATGACTATGTAGAATTTTGCGAAAATAATTTCATTCAACTTCCTCGACTTATACTTTCTTTTGACGATTAACAAAAATACTGTAACAATTTCGTTGATGTAGGACTCGATTTTTCCACAACATTATTCACATAAACTTTCAACGTTCTGACGTTTACTAATTAGGTCAGGCCTCAATCTGATTTTTTATTTATAATTTTTTTCGGAGCTTTCAGGATGATGGAAATTAAATTATAAGACAGACAAAGTTAATGACGGGAATCTCTTGGATAAAATTCAGCAAGGGTACTAGCAGGGATTCTCTTGAGCATCTCCTTGGGGAAGATACGTAACAGTTGCCAACCAATATCTAGTGACTCAAAAACAGTACGATTTTCGTAGCTTCCCTGAGAAATGAAGTTCTTCTCGAATTTGGAAAGGAACTCCAAGTACAACAAATCATCGGGGGTCAAAGCTTCTTCGCCGACAACAGCTTTCATAGCTTGAACATCTTTTCCAATAGCATAACAAGCATACTGAAATAAAATGATTAGTAGAATTTACAACATCTTGATCGTTTCAAAAGGTGAACATAACAAGACACTCACCAATTGATTAGACACATCAGAGTGATCTTTTCGAGTCATGCCTTCGCCGATAGCAGACTTCATTAGACGGGACAAAGACGGAAGTACATTAACAGGTGGATAAATTTGTCTGTTATGAAGTTGACGATCAACATAAATTTGCCCCTCTGTGATATATCCAGTCAAGTCGGGAATAGGATGAGTAATATCGTCGTTTGGCATAGTTAAAATTGGAATTTGAGTGATGGAACCGTTACGACCTTCTACTCGGCCAGCTCGTTCGTATATGGTAGCTAAATCAGTGTACATGTAACCAGGGAAACCACGTCGACCGGGTACTTCCTCACGAGCAGCTGATACTTCACGAAGAGCCTCAGCATAAGAGGACATATCGGTAAGTATAACTAAAACGTGTTTCTCGCACTGATAAGCTAAAAATTCTGCCGCAGTTAAAGCAAGACGCGGGGTAATGATTCTCTCAATGGTAGGATCATTGGCCAAGTTTAAGAACAGGCACACATTTTCCATGGAACCATTCTCTTCGAAATCTTGTTTGAAGAAACGGGCAGTTTCCATGTTTACACCCATAGCTGCGAATACAATGGCAAAGTTATCCTCGTGAGAATCCAAGACTGATTTTCCAGGTACTTTGACAAGACCAGCTTGACGACAGATTTGTGCAGCAATCTAAACGAAGTTACATAATGTCAGATTGTATAAAATATTACATGGCTTGGAAAGCAAACTTATGTGACTGTAATGAAAGTACCTCACTATGTGGCAGACCAGCTGCTGAAAAAATAGGTATCTTTTGACCACGAGCAATAGAATTCATAACATCAATAGCTGAAATGCCAGTCTGAATCATTTCCTCGGGATAAATACGTGACCATGGATTAATTGGTTGACCCTCAATGTCTAAGAAATCCTCAGCAAGAATCGGAGGACCTTTGTCAATTGGCTTGCCAGATCCATTGAAAACACGGCCCAACATATCCTCTGACACTGGTGTCCGAAGAATGTCACCAGTGAATTCGCAATGAGTATTTTTTGCATCAATACCGGAGGTACCCTCAAATACTTGAACCACTGCTTTAGAACCAGATACTTCTAATACTTGGCCTGACCTCAGAGATCCATCGGCAAGTTTTAATTGAACAATTTCAGCAAACTTTGGAAATTTTACTTCATCCAATATGACCAAGGGTCCATTTACACCTGAGACGGTCTTATATGCTAAAACAAGTGGAAATAAATTTAAAATATCAACTAATGTAATTTCATGTTTGTTTATAAAGAAAAAGTAACTGTATGGGTTCCTTAGTTTCAGTTTAATTTAAGTGTAATTAAAATAAGATAAAACAATTTGTTGAAATTATTATGTCAAGATCTATGTCCTGCAGTCACATGATGAGCAAATGGTACTTCCCTCTAAAAAGTCCATCCGATTGCTAATGAATTTTTTAAAGTAGAAAAGTTGATTATTCGAAGTTCTAATTGAGACTATGTGTAATCTTGTACAATTTAGGTATTACAAACAATTATGGAGCAAACAATTTTAAGATCAGCTGACTAGTTGCAAATCGATCCGCTGCTACGCCCAGTTTACGTCGAGAGTGTCTCTTTCCTTAGTTCGTTCTCGTGAATTTTAGGAAAGTAAATGTAACCACTTACTGAGCCGAGGCTGCGAAATGAAGTCTCTCGAGACAGCCAAAACATGTTCTTGAGTGGCTTGACATTGACCGATAGTTTTCGAATACATTTTGTCAAGTGATTTCCCTGCTCTGTTACGTCGGCCAAACAGCAGAAGGTACTGCCACTAGAGGCAGAGGCACTTAGAGCCCCGATAAAAGAAGACAGACTGAAACGTCAGGAGTGGGGGGTCACTTCGAATGTTGGACTTAAATCGAAGAAATGGTATATTATACGTTCAAATAAATGATTCGAATCAATAGAAAGTTTAGTGTGAGAAAAGTGTTAGTTTCCAATAATTATGTGACTGTTAAGTCGTACAATATTCCAATTAAATAAACTTTACATTTTCAACTTTGTAGATAAAGTGAACAATAAGTATCCGAGAGAGATAGACATAGGGGCACGTGCGATCACGTGGCTTAAACTGAATGATTCGTTGCACATTTATTATAAATATAATTTTTTTATGCTATAACCTACCGCTAGAAAAATATACTGTTGCAAATCTTAAAAATTATATACGAAATAAAATTGTTTCTAATTATGGAGTACACGTTAATTGAATCCTCGCGTACGTCTATCATCACGACAGTTCTTCGTTTCGCGCGTAACATTCTATTTGAATTGATATTATTCAAACGGAACATTTAATATTGATATTTTTATAAACGAATATAAGAATTCAATTTTTTCAAATCCTGGACTCATACTACTTGTCAATTAGAGGATTCACATAAGAATATCTATTGAAAAAATAATTAAAATATTGCGAATAAATAATTTTTCCAACAGTCATATCGTTTGCTGATCCTGAATTGACATTGAGGATTGACTTTTTGTACGTATGTGACAAGTATGGTGGAAAAAACATGTAGCGCCATCTACGGTAAAGAGCTCAAGCTATTAGCCAATGAGTACCATATTCTAAGCAAATGATGAACCATCATGCCTCTTACATGTGTCTTTTGTATTAAAAAATATAAATAATGATAATACGAATGTAGGTGATTTCAATGAATAGTTCGGCATCATCAGAACACATATGTAATTAGCATTTTTTTCAATTAATATTAAACTTTGTGCGTAAAGAGTAGAGTAGCGCCTTCTAACAGAATGAGTAGGAAAGTCGTTGACTAGTAGCTTGAGATTTTCGTTGTAGATGGCGCCACGGGGGGGTTTTAAAAAACCGGATTTGTCATTAGATGTTATAAAATTAAATATTATTAGAAATACCACAACAAATGATGGAGATAAACATTGTGGGTTTGGTCTTGTTAAGGATCATCTTCAGAATTTATTTAAAAAGAAACTAATTTTAACGGTCATTATATGTATATAATGACTTACTGTTCTTTTTATCTCGTGTGTTTACATCACGCTACATCGTTATATTCAGTCATTATCAAAAAGAGGAATCAAAATTAGGACATCTACCCAAAAAATTCCTGTAAATGAGAACTTGTGAGAATCAGATATTGTTCATAGCCATCTAGCGAGGAAGTCGGTTGCACGTAATTTAATCGGTGTAGTGCGATTACCTTCAGATGTGGAGCTACTCAGAGCTACTGCCGATAATTTCGCGCCGAAGAGGCGCGATTGTACAGTGAGACACGGTGGCGGCTGGTTCGATGATATACGGACATTTGATAAAATACAATTCCCTTTAATCTACACTTCGCACAATTTGATCGTGAACAGTGTTATTGTTGTTCCACTCGACACTGTGTCTTTGTGCTACAGTGACAGAAGACCACAGTGTGTATCTGAACCATGGCGACCCTAAAACGAATAATCACCTTGTCGAAAACTCTAAACACACTGACAGCCACGTCTCGCTCGTGTAGCTTCCAAGCGTCGAAAAAAAGCTATTTTACCTACGTGAAAGAGCCCTCCATGCCAATACCAGGCAAACAACCTTGTTGGCTCAAGACCGCCGACGAAGCTATCGAACAGGCAGAACTAGATTCAGGTAATTAATGATTCTCTAGCAACGCAAATGACAGATTTTGCAGATACTTCAGGCACGTACTGGTATGCTTTAATAAACAATGGAATCTTTAATCTACCAGGTGTCTGGATTGAATATTGTGTTTACTCTTAAAAGAGCTAACCTTGAACCACTTCAAGAATAAATCCAAATGTCAGTGATTTATATATACTTGGCATAATAGTGTCAAGATCATTCAGAATGAGATTTCAAAAATTGAACTTTTGAAGTGAAGAAGTTAAAATTATGAAAAAAAAATCATGCTCCAATCATGATATAAAAAATTCTATAAATGAAATAATTTATGAAAGAGAAGATAAAATAATTTCGTACGACTTCTCTTCAAAGATAGCGGAGTGTCGTGTTAATATTTTTCGCGCGGGCTTTGCGTTTTGTGATTCATGTTATAAGTAGGTTCTCATTTTTGTTTCAAATTGGTGAACATTGTACTCAAATAAGTACTTGTTATCTTTGTTGAATCATTATTGTTTATTACTACTTCGTTCCGTTTTGCATTACAAGTTTATACTTTTGTTGCAAAATCGTGGATATTGTACCCGAAGGAAACTTGTTATCGCCGTTGAATCATTATAATGATACAATATACTGTGTATTATGGCAATACGTCTATTTTTTTACGATAACAGATTATTTGCAGTCATTGAATATAGCGTACAAAATGTTGAATTCCCCAACGGATTTTCTTTCTCTCAATATTGTTCGACTGTAATGTCGAAATTGACGAATTTTTTAATGAAACTGTTACGGCCGATTTGGACCATATGTAAACGAAAAGATAACATTCATTACGTAATACAATTTGCGTACATTAGCTCAATCAATACTGATTACGGAGAATTGACTTAATAAGACGCTCGTCTAGTTACACAGGAGCAAAATAACTGGAATACTGTTATAGAAACACCGAAATACTTCATGATTCGCTTATAATACTCGATTTACGCAATCGGGTATTGCATCAATGAAAAACCCGAATATAAACTTTGTAATAAATATGAACACCACGAAATGAAAAAATAACCATTATAATTAATACTTATTATTTATTATAATTACGAAATTTATTTTGAGATGAAAAATTAACTTACTGATATTGTGCTCAAATAATTCGTATAAGTGAATGCATGTCTTAAGTATGTATATACTTAATTAAACTCCCACCTGTGGACTATCATGGCGTAAATTTTGTCTATGCATGCGACTTGTAAAACCAATTTGAGTGTTTTAAACAAGAATTCAAAATTAATTTCACTGTTAAATTATCTTGTTGAATACCTTAAATCCTCGATAAGTGTTCGAAGATTCCTCGGCACTGAACGTTAACTATTTCATGAACTAAATCTCATTAAAAAGTCAGCGTTACACCTGGGAACCTTTCATTGTCAGTGCCAAGGAGCCTTCAAACACTCATCGAGAATTTACTGTAGAACAGAAAGAATATGGCAGCGAGATGCAAGTATTTTCAAGGTGACAACTGTTTTACCAATTTGGCACGAATGCGCAACGAATTTAAAATTCTAAAGTTGTAATGACTTGAGCACAGGTCGAATTCTCCGATCATGAGTCACATGCATTTCAAGGACGGTAATGGATATCGTCTTTCACGATACTTTCTTCAACAGGCAACTTATCGCGATACTTGAATGTTAAAGAAAGTAAACAATTTATGCCGTCGTTTCATAATCTGTTTTGTGCCTTTTATAAAAAAAAATGCGACACTAAAAATTAATTAGGACTCTAAAATTGCAGTAAAAGGAGAAAGTATACACTATTTGACGAGACTGTGTATAATATTATCGTGTATAGAATTCCAGACAAAATCATTTATGTTGTTCACAATATTTAATATTAATATCATATTTCTTTGACTTTTAATTTTTGATTTTGTATTGTGGTATAAGAATAAAGAATTTTCGTCAACTTTTTTACTACGTCTTTTGTACTACTTCAATCTTTTTTATTACGTCGCATGTACATAGGAAATATTCATTATTATTAATTTGTTTGTTAAATAGATCAAGAGCTCTTGAATTCGTGTTCTCCTGCCAAGGCAGAGTGTTTTGAGGTCAAGGTTCAAATGCCTATAGTTACATATGAATGTAAATTTATTTTAATGCCAAGTGTCTCGAAAAAAAAACGTAATAAAAATCACTAAACATATTTGCATTATGTTGATGAACCACAATATATTCACTTGACAAATAGTAAGAGATAGTTTGATGATAATATATATTATATTTAATATATATATTTTTTTAGGTGAATCTAACATTATCCATTCTGTTGTATAAATAGTATAGCACATGGGACACAAAAAAGTTTTATTTTATATTCATTGTATATATACATTGTAAAGTTAAGTTCAAATAATCTAATAAGTTGTATCCATCATACCTAAAATTGTTATTTATTTTAACATTTAATTAATAGCATTTTTTAATAGAATAATTTTTTATTACAGATCAAGTAGTATTTGTTCAGGGAGCAGCAGCAACACCTTCCGAACTCTTAAGGGCAATGACTGATTATGGTGTACGATGTGACATAAGAAATGTAAAATTATACCATATGCACTTGGAGGGTCCAGCCCCATTTGCTAAGCCTGAAGCTGCAAGTATGTCATTATCATGATTCTCCTCTTTGTTACAATGCAATAAGCGTGAATACTTTGTCATATTGATGAGGCTTTCGATGGTTACAATCCATTTATTGAACAGTGACAATTCTTTCCTCTTCCCCATTGCATCTAATAAGTATCACCCAACTAATTTTAAATAGTCAAGATAAGATATTATAGTTCAGAGAAAACTTTTGTCAATCCGTGTTCATTTATTCTTCCATCATTTCCCCCATTTTATTTCTACAGATATACCTAATACGATAGGAATAGAGGAACAAAAGATCCAACCGCGGACAGAAGTGTTCTAATTATATACCAATACTCTTATGTATTATGACACTTTGTATACAGAACATTTTAGGTCGATGAGCTTATTTATTGGGGGCAACGTGAGACCGGCCGTGCAAGCAGGAACCGCCGATTGTGTTCCGATTTTCTTACACGAGATTCCACGATTATTCAAGGAAGGATATGTTAAACCGGACATATCCCTTATTCACGTTAGTCCACCGGATGTCCATGGATACTGCTCGCTCGGTACCAGCGTAGATTGTGTCAGGTCCGCCGTGAGTCATAGCAAATATATCGTGGGTAAATTTGCAAATCTTTCTAATTTTTCCGTCATTCTGCTTTCACATAGATTATTAATCTGTAATAAATAATTTTGTTTTTTATTACTGTTTTATAGCGTTAGTGAACAAGAACATGCCGAGGACATTCGGCGACGCCATCATTCATGCCAGTCACTTAGACTTTGCTGTGGAGTATCACAAGCCACTTCCTGTTCACCCTGTGAAAGCCCCATCGAAAGAGGAACAGCAGATCGGTAGAAATATTGCTGAACAATTAGTGGTGGATGGAGCTACTTTGCAACTGGGCATCGGAAGTATACCAGATGCGGTGCTGTCAGAGCTAAAGAATCACAAGGATCTTGGGATTCATAGTGAAATGTTCAGCGACGGCGTGGTAGACCTTGTAAATAGAGGATGTATTACTAATAATAGAAAGACAATGCACAAGGGCCGAATCGTTGGGTCTTTCTGCGTTGGCTCGGATAAATTATATGACTTTATGCACAATAATCCATTCATTGGTGCGTGTACTTCTAAGAGATCTTCTATACGGTTAAATTCACATACAGAAATATACAACGATGAATGTTACAGAAATGTTGGTAGTGGATTACGTGAACGATCCCAAAATAGTAGCCAAACAACCTCACATGACAGCCATTAACTCGTGTATCGAGGTCGATCTTACGGGACAGATTTGCTCAGATAGTATTGGAACGAGAATGTATTCTGGATTCGGAGGACAATTAGATTTTATTACGGGTGCAGCGATCAGCGATGATCGTTGCGGAATGCCAATTATTGCGTTGCAGTCCGTTACCGGCAAGGGCGAGAGCAAAATTACACCCGTTCTGAAACTGGGTACGCAACAATCACTTTCATACGTTATATATTTTTTATTACGGATATTTAAATGACGGGCGTGCCATGTATATGTTACTGTTTTCAAAACGTTAACGTTTTATTCCTGATGAATAGGTGCCGGTGTCGTCACAAACAGAGCAGTTGCTCGATATGTCGTCACGGAACACGGAATTGCCAGTCTGTTCGGTAAAAGTCTTCAGCAGCGAGCTTACGAATTAATTCAAGTCGCCCATCCCGATCACAGGGAGGCTCTAGAGAAAGCAGCATTCGAGCGGTTGAAAGTCATGCCAGCGCCATAAGTGGTCCACCGAAAGCAACGCCGAAAGACTCTTTTTTAATAGCATTTTGCGATATTTGTTGTTCTCTACAACCGATAAACATTTATTCGCGTTGAAGACAACTATCATAAACTCTTTGTGTAATTTACTCCTTCTTGCCAGGGATAAAAATAACATAAAGTCGTACACCGACGAAACAAATATCGAAAACTAATCTTCAATATACATAGGTAATTACATTCTGAGTAAGCATCGGAAGGCCTTCTATTGTCGAATAGACACTGAATTATTCATTATTAAACAAACATGGAAGAAGCTTTAATTTTAAACGAGTATTTAACATTAGTCACGCCGAGAACACTGTATAATGACGATGGATACTTTTTATATGGAGTTTTAAAGTCGTTCTTCTGTACAATGCAATTAATGTAACAACTGGAGACACATCGCATTCGAAGAAATAAATTCAAGATGGAATGTATACGTTTGTAATTATTCCGTCATCAGTACAGTTTTTTTTTTGTTACCAATCAATTTACTACGGGGTATCCGAAAATGTAACGTATGTCGTGACAAATCTTGCATTGGAAGAATTGAAAAATCGAATACCGGCAAATGCGACGTTCAAATTACTTAGCGTGGAGATGGCAACAGATCTAATGCGATCTGGTGTGAAGTGATATCTGAAATCAATGAAATCGTTTAGATTATGTGTTTTCCAAATTTTCATGTAATTCCAGTATATATTCCATCGCGCCAACGAACTTGCACGAAATTCGACCGTTTACGCATTTTTTCACGGCTAATACTTTCGTAATATACTTTATGTCAAAATGTTCAGCTTTAATTTCCGTCGAAACTTTGAGTCGTTGAATTCAGCGTTCACTAAATTCATGCCAAAGAGATCGTTCAACATGTGCGGTTTAAAGTACATACGAGAACCTTTACAACCACTGAAGCGATGTCCACGATGGGTTTGTGTAGAAGATGCAGTGAAAATTATAAATTCAGGTAATTACAGTGGTTTCACGTAGAAGTGCTTAAATAGATTGTGTTTTGTAACTACATTATGAATATTGACTAATTGACAGCAACATTAATTAATTAGGGAACTTTGTTCTCTGCAGGATTCTAAGACATTTTGAAAAGATTATTTAAAAAATACTTTACACTTAGGATGATGTCAGATCGGACAAAGAATAGACATACTCATTAAATTTCTTCTTCCAGAACATTTAGTTTTTATACAAGGAGGTGCAGCGACGCCTAACGAACTGATACGCGCCATGACGGAACACGGTGTTTGCAATAATCTACGTGGGGTACGATTAATTCATATGGGTCTCGAAGGAGATGCGCCATTTGCAAGTCCTGAATTCGAGAGTACGGTATTTTGTGATTCCGAGTCTATGTTGTGTCCCCTAATTTTAATATAACCGATTCTTTTCTAGAACACTTTAGATCCATAAGTTTTTACATTGGAGCTAATCTTAGGGAAGCGGTTAACGAAGGTAGAGCAGACTATATTCCAATATTTCTCCACGAGGTACCGAAACTTTTTTATGAAAGAAGAATCATACCGGATGTCGCGTTGATTCATGTTAGCGTGCCAGATGCTCGTGGCTTTTGTTCCCTTGGCGTTAGCGTGGATTGCACGCGTGCAGCTCTTAGCACGGCTAAAGTGATAATTGGTTAGTAAATGATTGTGAGAATCGATGAAAAATCGTTATAGGTCATTGATGGAGAATTCAGTTAGTCGATGGGATTGCCCCAGAGCCTCGGTTACAACCACTTGATTGGAAAAGCCGAATCTAAACAATGAATAATATGCACAAATATGTTGGATTAAAAAAGTTATTTCGTTTGACACAGCCCAGGTCAATGAACATATGCCGAGATCATTTGGGGACACAGTGATTCATTCCAGTCATATTGATTGGGCCGTGAAGTACGACTGCCCTTTACCATGCGTGGCGAGTACCCCGCCAAATGAAATTGAAGCAGAGATTGGCAAGATTATAGCGCAGAGGCTAGTCGATGATGGGGCGACATTACAGCTCGGTATAGGCAACATACCGGATGCAGTCCTCTGTTCTCTTGGGAATCACAAAGACCTTGGCGTACACACGGAGATTATGGGCGACACAATGGTAGATCTCGCGGAACGCGGAAACATTACTAATAAAATGAAGCCTAAGCATAGGGGACGTATGGTTAGTTCTTTGGCAATTGGTACCAAACGGGTGTACGACTTTTTGCACAATAATCCATTTGTAGGTGCGTGTATCATTTCACAGATTTTTCTAATTACATTTTATCTTTTCTTTTATGCGTAACTTTCAAGTATTTCCTTTACATAGAACTGCTTACAATCAACTATGTCAACGATCCTCGAGTAATATCCCAACAGCCGAAAATGACTGCCATTAATTCCTGCATAGAAATGGACATTACTGGTCAAATATGTTCAGACAGTTTGGGCTGTAAGTTGTATTCCGGTTTTGGTGGGCAACTCGATTTCATTCGAGGTGCTGCAATGGGTCAAGATGGACGGGGGAAGGCTGTGATAGCTTTCCCGTCGGTTACAAGCAAAGGGGAAAGTAAAATCCAGCCTGTACTTAAAGTTGGTACGAACTAACAGAAATATCGTACATTTTTCAAATTAGTTTGACTTTGGAATATTATCATTCTTAAATGTAATTGCAAACGTTTGTTGAACAGGTGCCGGGGTTGTAGTAACAAGAGCACACGCACATTATATTGTAACGGAGCACGGAATAGCGCAACTTTTTGGTAAAACGTTACGTCAAAGAGCAAACGCGTTGATTCAGATTGCTCATCCTGATCATAGAGAATGTCTCGAGAAGGCTGCATACGACAGACTCAAAACT
The DNA here is from genome assembly GCF_001272555.1 of Dufourea novaeangliae. NCBI lineage: Eukaryota > Metazoa > Arthropoda > Insecta > Hymenoptera > Halictidae > Dufourea > Dufourea novaeangliae. Next base: position 670,213 of record NW_015373917.1, on the reverse strand, counting down.
AATCCGACAAAATATTTGTAATTTATATATGTACGCACATGTATTCTACAGGTTGTTCGGCTACTGAGTGTCAGAAACTTTAAGGGGTGATTCTATATGTCGAAATGAAATGAAAATCAAGAATAACGAAACTGTGTTCGGGGTTTCGTTTTTAAGTTATTGACAGGTGAAAATTCGGGCCAGAAAACGCCTGAAATGAAGCAATCTGCGTACAAGCTTCAAGCGCGGAGCACGACAGTCCTGGCACATATACTGGCATATTCTAAGAATATACACTTTTATCTCGTAGCCAAAAGAGTGATTTGTAACATCTACACTCGCGTCGACTCTATTTTCTTACGACACTTCATAAAAATGCACGCACGAATCGTTGCACGACAGTAAACCTGGTTACTGCCATCGAACTAAGGAAATACTATTACTTGAGTCCCATGCGAAGGTCAGAAGAGTACTGGCAGTGCATAAACAGTGAATGGGTATTACTACCTGTTTTTCGGCGGCCGCCCCAACGCTCGCGAATGACCTACAAATGTTGGAATGGATTGATAACTTGGAAACAAAGCCTCCAACACATTTCTTGATTTTTCTTTCATTCTAATATGTAAAATCGCCTATTAAAGATTCTTACACCAATAGCCAAATATCCTGTATATGTGAATGTGTAAGTTACGTATCGTTGGACGCATGGCCCAAACACTTGATTTCATAGTATATACGAAAGTTTAAATTCTAAAAAATTTAATTTGTCTCAGTATTGAGATTCGAATACTACTAGATTTTCGCATCAGTTTAAAATGTTCATGTCCTCTCATAAATAATTGACTCTATGTGAATCGAGTACCATTTTGTGTAGGTAAAAAAAAAATACTAAGATTTATAATTGATATACTATTTATAATGAACACTTTCTTGTATATGGTTTGAGCAGTTATACACAGATATTTTTGATATTTTATTTGAAAGATATGTATACAAAATAAATATGTACAAACATAATAGAAGTTTTAATTTATAAATACATTGCTAGATTTAAAAATTGAAGCCTATCTTGCTAGAAATTTATGCCTTCGGGTAAAGTTCCCTCTCGTCGTCTCTTCTCTACATTTTCATAATATTCGGAAAAATTAACGTAAGACTTAATCCTAGCGTTTCGATCTGTTCGCTTTGCACCAGGAGGATACATATCTGATGTTGAAGTTTCACTTGTCGATCCATCCAAATTTTCATCTGTAAGTCCTGTACTTGAATAATCCTCATTCTCTGGCATTGTTATTATCGGAGCAGTTTCCACAATCGGATTAAATCTAACCGACTGACTGGTTGGACTTTTTAATGCGTTCAAAAGCGGAAAATTAAAATTCCGTACGAGAAGAGTTATATCGTCTCGTTTACCAGTAGTCACTGTACTTTGGGAGATACTCATATTTATATCATGATGAATTCTTACAACTTTATCTACAACAGCTTGAGCGACTCCAGTCAATGTAGACTGTACACGAAACTGAAATTCATTTCATGAAGCTTGTCATAGTACAATGATATAATAACGTGCAATTGTTTCATACCTGTTCAACAGCTATGAGTGCTAATTCTTTATTAACTTGATCAGTACCAGTTGCTTCTTCTAATGACTTATAAAGACCTCGGGACATAAGTAATAAGAACCTGCACGATTCATCAAGCTCTATTCCACCATGAATTTCTGGTTCAGCAATAATGGGCTCTGCTGTGGCAGTTGCCAATTCTTCAAATTCTCTATAACCTCCCTTAACAAGATAATTTCCAAGGCAACGTGTATTTTCTTGATTTCCAAGATGAGATCCTTTCATATAAATTAATTTTAAATATTTTATTAACTATAAATCATTTAAAAATTAATTCCGACATTATTAAACTACCTTGTCTTATGGAATCAGTATCTAGTCCTAAGTGAGCTAATCGTAACAATTCATCCTCATTCCTTAAATCATGATCAACACTTAACTGTACAACTCTTAACACCTGATTACTGTCTGTTTTACATAATAAAGCTCTACTGTCACCAACATTTGCAACATATAACCTTCCACCATATACAAGAGCTACAACTGCACTAGCTCCTGCTGATAGCTCACAATTCAACGAGTTCAGTTTATCAACCTGTATGAAAATGTATTATGCATTTTATGATTCCTCTCACTAAGAAAGAAATATTTCAGTAATTGGAAGGAAACTGTATTTATTAACTAGTTTTCTCTTCCATATATCTATATTTGTAAGAAAACTAACTAACACTAACCAAATGAGGAAATTTTTGATATGTTTCGTAAGAATTTAAACCATCAGGTATATCAAATTGCAGGCTGGCTCGTTCAGCCAGAAGATCACCAATAGAGTCTAGATACCCTCGTTCTACAGCTATAAATGCCTGTCTAAAATAACAAGTTATTACAAACATAATGTTAATATTCCTTCAATTAACAATGAACATGTGTGCTTTTCTTTACACATCATTACCGAAGAACTTCTTTGATCTCCTCATCGGTCGATTTACCATTTAACTGACCCAATAAAATCTCTGCAGCCATTCGCTGCATAGCAAAGTTTGCTGCGTTTGTTCCTTCATGACCATCAAACACTCCGTAAAGGAACGTCGAGTCATCGTAACGACAATGAAAGCTGCGATCCTCGAACGAATGTTCCTCTTGTCTATATCCATCCTCGCGATAAATTTGATTCGTAGAAAATCCTACTCCTAAATTTCAAGAATGTAAATATTGACATACACAACTGGTAGGTTATATTTACTGGAACAATACCTACCGGATTGCTTACAAACTGGCAAATCATCAGTCCAACTGTACTGAGTGTCCTGAAAAGGCATTAAATTAGGGCGTTCTGCCCTAGTTGGCATTATTAAAAATACAGTCAAACCAAACGAAGAATTCCTGATATCAAATGCAGACTTACGTTTGTAACATATCAACCGAGAATCGATTTCTGTCAGCTACAAGTATCGAGAAGTCTGTAACAATCGATTAAATTTAATTTTGAAATTGACGTTGCAAACTATTAAACTCTACTTTTTAATTGCTCTGCTATGCTTACATATCTCAATGCGTACTTACTGTGTACACATATACTTAATTAAGATACGTGTAAATAATATCTGAAATAAAACCCATAATAACAATGTAGAAAATGTCGAATTAACTTACCGTTAATACATGCAAATTAAGCTGTAATTATATATAATTCACATTTCTTTATCATGTGAAAAATAAAATTTTCTACCTGCTTAATAGAAACTGATTATGTATTTTATTCTATGAAGTTTCCACTTTTTTGGAACACATGTTTTATAGATTTTATACTATTAAAAACAAAAGCAATTCCTGTCATAAATTCTTCTCCTACCTGCCAAATGGCATATCCTTTAGGTACATCAACAGCACAAAATTTTCCGTAATTAATAAACGATAAAACTGATCAACATTCGACATGTAATATTCGTATTCAATCAATAATGGATTATTAATTTCACAAAATACTTGCAACATGAAGACCTGACAAAATTACTCATGAAATATTAGCGAAATAAACGATTATCAACAAAAAGTAATATTTAAATAGGTTATTATGTATTACATATATATATATATATATAAACTTTAATTCTACTTATTAATCATTTTTGTATACTAATATTACTGTTTCAATACGATTACTCAAGTGTGGATGTTTATGCATTTAGAAAAAACAGACAAAATCTTTAATGGAACATGTTAAAACTTCTCTACTTTTCTTCTGTCTAATGATAACAGCTTTTTAGTTTCAGCCTTTATAAATTTTTCTATAAAAGAATTTGCTTAAACATTCACATTCTCCTCATTATATGAAAACTGTAATTTTATCTTCTTATACATATACATACTATCTTTCTGTATACATATTCACATTTTTAAGATATAATAAAATTTCTTTTTAGTTTGATTTGTTTGCTGCTTCTTTAATTGCTTACAACTAAGTCTCTTAATTAATTCTTAAAAAACTCGCTTCTAATTAAATTCTTCCCTTGATTCTGCGAAAGAAAAATGAGTCGAAATCCACGGGCCGGAACAGGCCTAACAAGAACACAACAACTCCGTGAAGCAAGGACTGTCGCACGGATACGAGAAATTGAACAGAAAGAACATACATTGAAATCCCAAGCCGATGCACTTAGGCCACGCAGAAGAATAGACAGACCTGAGCCGAAGAAAGTAGATTTTCACAAACCAGGAATGACCAAAGCAATGTTGGCTAGAGTAAAACAAGCGGAAAAGTTTAAGCAAGAATATGAGCAGAAAAAACAAATGGCAACCGGCGGTGATCGAATACCAAAAAGAACAGCAGCTCCAATAGGAGGCGACGCCAGGTCGTGACAGTAGTCGAGTCTGATTTAAACAAACACTTACAAGGCTTGTTAGACGAACAAACAGTATTCGAGCAGTCTTCTAACTTTTCTTGTATTTTTTGTGCTATTACATTAATAGAAATGTAACTGTAATATAAAGTCCCTGTTACCATTGTAAGAATCATTTTTAATTAGAGTGGGTAGAGAAAGAATGACACAAACAGCAAAATCTGTTCGTGTGCCAGCTACATCTGTTCCTAGAGCTGGACCCAGCACTGCTAGAAAAGGCGGAATTCCAAGACCACAAACAAGAACCCCTGAAGTAACTTTACAGAGAAAGACTACTGAATTAGCTAAAATGATGAATGCTGATGTAATTACGGCTGATACAATCGGTGAAGGACCTATCAGGAATATTGTAATACCACCTGGCACAATGAACGAAAATGTTACTACCATCATCAGTCTACCACAGCCTGCAGATGCTGAAACAAAAGCGACATCACAGATAGCGAATCGCTCTATACAAGTGATCAGGTGAATCCTTAATATTTTGTTGCATTTGCAATTATATATAAAATCTTTCCAACTTTCACAGTGAGTCTCTTGATGAGCAAGATGCTGTAGAAGCTGCAGCAGTAAGAAACAAGCTAGAAGATTTACAACAAGCCAGACGAGATTTTGTCATGGCTGTAGCAAATGTTGGTGGTAACGCTGTTAACATTGCAGATGAAACTCCACCTGAATTTTCTTCTTTCCTAGATTCACCTCCTTCTCCTCCTCGTAGACAAATAATTAGGTAAAGCTTAGAATAAGATTTCGAAATAGTTCTGATTTATAATCAAAAAGAAGTTTCTTATGATTATCCGAATGATGTTAGTTAGAAACTAATATTCCTTATTGTCTCATTCCATGAACCGTGACGATCATTATGTCTATTGATGACACGTAGAGTCCCGGACATAGAAAGCGATTTTCTTAAACCTGAATATGGAAGGGATCATCCAGACGTCATAGCAGCTCGGGAGTTCCTACGGAAAGCTAAAGAAAACTTGGAAGCAAGAGAAGCAGAAAAAAGATTAGACGAAGAATTTGAAAGAGTAGCAGCTGGAGTCGCGGATGAGTTACAGATGGATGTTCCCTTCCACGAGGAACTTTACGTAGATAAAGATATATCTTGGGCAGAAGACGATGAAACGGGCACAGCCATGCCAGTTCCATCTAGGGTTAAAGCTTATGCATCTCCAATTCCACAACAAGCACAGGCTTATAAACATAAGTCATTTGATCCAGACGAATTAGAGAAGTTCTTTGACGTTCAACGTTATCCACCTTGTCCACACTGTGGACCTCCATCAGGTAGAGAGGATCTACATCCTGATTTATGGGACTTGGACGATCCATGGTTTAGACAACCTCCACAGCCTGATGTGCCAGATCTAATAGAATTTGATCTAATGGATTTTGACTAAACCTTAATTATATAACGTTGCACAAACGATTCTTCATAATGACTGTAAAATATTTAAAGTCCTGTGTAATATATAATTGCGATACGCGTGTAAATAATAACGATAGTACGTTTAATAAGGGAACATTGCGTATAATTAACAAAATTTCATACTTAGAGATCACTGTCAATTACTTCTTAAACTTAACACAGAGAAACGTGAAAATACAAATAATAAACAAACGTAATCTATTTTTAATTGATTTAGGTTTTAGTATGAATAATCATCATTAACCCGTCGTTACTTAAACAATGAACTGTAGCTATACAAAGCGCACATATTTATAGGTGATCAATGTGTAGATATAGCATGTGAAAAGTAAGTATTGCACTCCAAAAATGAATGCATATTAATTTAACCTCGATGATGTATCGTTTATGTTAACGTACCAAATGTTAAAGGTTCAATTATTGTGCCCAATGTATTTATCAGTGATTGTGCGAGACGTTTCATTTAATTATAAGGTTTTCTTGTCTTATCGCATGAACAAACGTGTATACCAACTACAAACTGCCTAATACCATTTAAAATGTTTATAACGAATTTACCGCGAAATTAAATTACATGCAATTGAAAATATATCTTTATATATAAGCACCGCAAGTATAATGGCGACACCCACTAATGGTAATGGTAACCTTATAGACGAATTCGAGGAAGCATTTCAGGTATATTCTACAAAATATTTTCATTCATTCTTTAATCATTTATATTATCTATACCGTGTCTATTACAATATCATGCGTTAAAAACAAATATTACTTACAGCAATGTCTGAGTATATTAACAACAAAGGACGAGGGGTTAGGAAGCAATGGGATTGGAGTGTCTGGTGGTTTGACTGTGGATAAGGAGGAAGCTCGTAGCGAAGTTGAACAAGTCACATTAAGGTTTATAGACTTGGCAAGACAAATGGAGGCCTTCTTTTTGCAAAAAAGATTTCTATTATCTGCATTAAAGCCAGAGCTAGTAGTGAAGGAAGATATTAATGATCTTAGAGTAGAGTTAGCACGTAAAGAAGATCTTATAAAAAGACACTACGATAAGATTGCAGTATGGCAAAATCTGTTAGCAGATCTGCAAGGTTGGGCAAAGTCGCCAGCCCAAGGTCCAGCACCTAATGGTAAGAATCGGTAGAAATTATGAAATGTAAGAGAGTTCATTAATTTTTTAATGCTATAGGTTTGCCAAATGGTACTCAAAGTGGACAAAGTCAACAGACCACAAATGGAGGAGGAAATGCAACAATGCAACAGCAGCAACAGATACTACATCAACAACAACTCCAGCAGCAACAACAGTTGCAACATCAAATGCAACATCAAATGCAGCAACAACAGCTTCATCAGCAACAGGTATTTAAATAATACCATTACAAGAAATGCTGAGACTTCTATACTCAGGCAGCTGTTTAAAATTACTGTTGGAAATACTCTTTTGTTTTTCTTTAATATTACATAAAAAAGAAAGTTTTAAAACTGCGTGGTAGATTAAACTGTACATTCACAGAAAGTTTATTTTGTCATGGTGGTTGTAAGTAAAAAGTAACATTTTGGATTATTATTCTTTAACGTTCACCTTGCTTTAGTTGGAAACTAAGATTTAATCATGATGTGAATTATTGAAAATTCATTTATACAAAGTATTGTTGCATCATACAGTTATTTGTATCAAAAGATTATTTATACTTGCTATATAATGCATTCAATCATCAGATTGACTTCTATCTAGAAATGGTATATTTATTGTTATTAGGCTTTTTATATTATTTGTTACTATCTGAAAGTGAATACCACTGTTGAATGATTGTATGTGTCTGCGTGTGTGCATGCGAGCGTGAATGTACAATATGTACATAGATGGATTAAATTGTTAAGGAATCTTTTGTGATTCAAAATATTCATCAGAATCATAAAAACTATTTTTGCTCCTTTTTCTCTTAAAGTAGTTACTATTCAGAATATAAAATTTTTCAATCGTATTGCACAAAAAGCAATGTATACTAGTGTTGCATATAATCAGTGCCTTACAGAACTCCTACCCACAGAATTATAACATGTAAAAGAAAGAAATTAAAGTGCTTCTATTAGTATTTGCGATACATAAAATTATAAAAGCAGGAAATCAATTTATAGAAAGAAGAAAGTAACAATACATATACATACATGTACTTGCATAAACGTATTATGAAATGGTGCCAAAACTATTGAAACTACAGTGTGTACAAATGTTTAGCCAAAAACTGCTATAATAAATCTGGTAACAGCAATAATAAATGAATAAATAAGCATACATCAGTCTACTTAAAATCAACAGTGAACCAAACGATCCTTATTATTGATAAATCATAACATAGGAACAAAGAGTAAAACTTGTAATCTAATGTGACTTCACAAGAAAAGATGTATACGCCTGCATATGTGCACACATATCCACTAATATTTATATATACGCATATTTTCACTTCGCTTTTATATTTTTTTATATAGTACATGTTTTCACATTGCGTATTAAAAAATTGTTAAAGAAACAAGATATTTCTCAGTACTTGTAAGCTTTTCTGTTTTTAACGACAAATACCATTTGCATGTAAACATGTAAGCATGTGTATTGTATCGATATGAAAGTCCCCTCGAATGAACACCTTTATATTCAGAATATCGTACTGCAATCATATTCACAATAAATCATAATAGCTACAAGTCAGACTTTCTGACACGAATGTCTAAAAATCATATTGAACATTGCAGCTGTTTCATTAAGACCAATAACTGCAAGAGAAAAACATATGCCATTTCACTTGTGTTGTCTTTACATACAAGTAGACGTTTGCAGAATAAATCTCTGTTCATGGTAAAAAACAACATTGTGCTTTCTTTCATTTCCCTCGCCTAATTACTGTTCCTGGCTACCTTGATGGCTTGTAACAATCGGATCAGCAATTTTATTTCACCTCTGGAATCTCTATACCTAAATATGTCCATTTACGATACTCCAGAGCTCTTCAGGACCGAGGACAATGTCAGGATTGGTTCAAGTCCTTAATCCTTATTTTTCATTCAGTATAGATTTTTTATAATTTACGTAGAACATTTGACGAATCGTAGAAACTGTAATGCAACGGTAACATCATTCTCAGTGAATATTTGCTGTAACGTTGCAGGTGCAGCAAGGTTCCGGTGCTCCTCCTACATCCGGTCTTCAAGGAGTCGGAGTCTCAGTCGGACAACAGGGAATGTTCATGGCGCAAGGTGGTGTAGGCGTAGCTGGGGCGAGAGCTGGATTTCCCGTTGGAGGTGTGGGAAGTAGCGCTCTTCAAGGCCCGTTAGCCTTCCTGGAGAAGACAACGAGCAACATAGGAATGCCAGAAAGGCGGAGTTGACGCGGAAGGGGGAGGGGCCGGGGTCGGGGTCGAGGAAGAGGCCGAGGAAAAGGACGAAGCGCAGGAGGAAGTCTGCCTCCGCCACCACCACTCCTCGATACTTCAGACCCGTCGTCGTATGCTGCTGCTGCCGCAGTCGCAGCTGCTGCGGCAGCGCCCCTTCCCTCTCCACAGCAGCAGCCTCCACCGTCGTGTACATGAACATCTTTACAGTGATTAATTTATGTTGTGAAACACACCGTTTGTGACCGTAGACTCTGCCCCTAGAAACAATGTAGTTCATTTTTATTTATATGCTAGGGAGTTCGAATGAAGGCATCGAGAAAATGAAAACTCCACTTGGTTCAGAGATGTCCAACGTCGGTGCCATCTAACACAGGAAGCATTAAAATACTTCGTTTAGATTTAAGATTGTGTTGCAATAATTTTGTGACAGGCATGCGAGAACATGTGTGATAAAAATAGGTATGCGTACCGTTAGTTGTTCTGAAGAATGAGAGCTTTTTTTTGTTGTCGTTGAGGAACGATGTGAATTACGCGGTACCACCAGTTTCATTGAATTGTTTCGATATAAAATAGCTAGAATATAGTACCATTTAGTCTTTGTTGTAAAACTTTTATGGGTTTATGTCTTGCGCAATCATTAATGTAAGTATACTTTGGCCATTAGTCTCCATAAGGTAGTAACTCGGAAGACTATGAAAAATATGATGCACCCGTAAAACAGAATGTCTGATAAGATTTTTTTTAAAGAAGGGTAGCAGCAAGCATTGTACATAACAAGATTGTGTAGTGTGAAATAAAAGTAATGAACTTTCACGTGTACATAGAATTAGAGGCACAGTTTTCCATACAATGATTCTTGTATTTTATTATATTAAGTTCAAATAATTGTTAGTACTTTTACAAGTCGTGTGTAATGTTTACACAATCTTGATGAGTATCGTCTGATGTATTTCGGATATGACGCAAATAAAATATAAATTGCCCAAATAACGACATACCTCCCACGAGTGTCTGTCAACTCATTTTTTGTTATACAAATTTAGTATATCCTCTGCATAGTATTGTACACATGTATTCCTGGTACTACTGTATGACACTTTATTTCCTTTTTTTTTTTGTATACTACGGTTACCAATGTTCAGTGACACTGGTAATTGATCACTGTTCATCGAATTTAACTGTTTACATAATATGAACAAAATCACTGTACAAAGAAGGATATGAATTCATTACATTTGTACCAAATATTGCTGTCGTACTGTAAGAAAATGCAATCTGTACACAAACGTAACGACTACATATTTTGTGACTGACGGAACATTTGGTTCAATTTTTGCCTACATTCAGATTTAATTTGATTCATTATAATTTTCATATTCAATTGTGGTCCGTTTACACATACGACATACGTGAATACGGTAGGAATGTAATAAGAAGGGAGGTGGGCAGCGTATATATAAAACGTATACGTATTTTTATACATATGTATATAGAAAAAGAAACAGATGATATTATATATATATACATATATACATGTGTGTATACACATATGCATACGTATATATAAAAATAAACCATACAATTAGCACCATACGACTTAAGTCAGTTGTATACTTTAACAAAATGTCTGTATGAACTGAATAAGCGTACGGGTTGGGCGACCTGCCATTCCAGCTGGAATGTAAGCTACCTCATCGGGTGCAGGACCCATCACTCCTGCAATATCCAAATGCAACCATGGTGTATTGTTTTCAACAAATTCTCGCAAGAAAGCGGCCGCTGTGCACGAGCCACCGCCTTTGGTTTTCGCGACATTATTTATATCTGCTGATTTAATTTTCTCTGCAAATAAAACCAAGTTACATGCGTAAGCTATCAATTCTAAAATGTCAGGAAATTTATAAGCAATTGAATTATCATATTACTTGTCATTTCATCTGTGAAATATTGCCAAAGAGGAAATCTCCACACTCGATCTCCAGTTAGAGTACCAGCATCTCTTAATTTCTCATAGAGTGTACCGTCATTTGTGAAGACTCCAGTTGCAGCTCCTCCCAAACTGATTCTCATTGCACCAGTTAGTGTTGCAATATCCAAGATAAATCTGTAATATATTTACATGTACCATAATGTCTCTTAATTTACCGGATTGTTTAGTTATTTATGTTTGTCGAGTGAGTAAATCGGCTATATTTCTGTGAATCCATAAAACAACTACCTTGGATCAAATTCGTGAGCATAGCAAAGCGCGTCAGCAAGAATCAGTCTGCCTTCTGCATCTGTATTATCTACAATGATACTTTTCCCATTCATTGCGACCACAAGATCTCCTGGTTTCGTTGCAGTACCGGAAGGCAAATTCTCCGTAAGTGGAATTAAACCGATCATGTTCACTTTCAGCTTCAGTTCAGCTGCAGCTCGAATCGCAGCAACTACACACGCCGCCCCAGTCATGTCTGCACGCATTTCGTCCATGTCAGCTGGAGGCTAAAATTATTATTATTATTTATACAATGACCCAGGCAAGGAATTTTGCTAGGTAATAACTTACCTTGAGACTGATACCGCCAGCATCAAATGTAACACCCTTTCCGACAAAGACAATCGGTTGAGAATTATCATCAGCACCTTTATAGTGAATCTCAACAAACTTCGGTGGTTCACAGCTACCATGAGAAACGCTAAGGAAAGAACCCATTTTCTTCTGTTCTGCCCATTCTTTATCGTGAACTTTGACGATGATTCCCAATTTTGTAAGAACTGAGCAAATTTCTTGCGAAAATATGGTGGGGGTCATTAGATTCGCTGGAGTATCTGCCAATTGGCGTGCCCAGTTCTGTGCACTGGCTTTGATACTTCCAACTCGCCATTGTTCCCTTAAAATGATATCAATTTTTTAAACGATCACACACAATATGATAGATAAAACAAACATGTATACTACTTACTCTCCTTCTTGACCATACAATGATATTTTTGGAAATACTTTCTGCTTTTCTTTGTTTTTAAGACCTTGATAAAACCAAATCGATAGAGCAGCTCCTTCAGCTGCAGCTTCTGCATCCCCCAATGTCTCCAATGTTATGTCCTTAATTGCAACAGCGTCCAGTGCCCGACAACCAGCTATAATTTAAATATTTAATGCTGACTGATAATTCAATTACTTGCAATGCTGTTGAAATAATAAGAACACAAAAACGAAAAATCTATTTTTATAAAAAGCGAGTGTCTACCTGCTGCAGCTGTACGTATGTTTTCTTTTCCTTCGTGTACTTCCTCGAGTTGGTTAATGCCAAGGTTCTTTTTTCCAAGACCAACTACTGCAACTCCCACATATTCCTTTTCATCCAAACCCCAAAATACTCTAACAGAACCTTTGGGAATTTTCGGACCTGCTCTGTAGTGGCACAAGCATCAATTCATTATTTAATATTTTCGAAAGATTAAAATATACATTACTAAGGTAAGGTTGAGTTTCTGTGCAATTAAAGATTTTGTTAAAAAACCGTGCTGAGACACAAATTCACAAATTTATTTATTGCAATAATTCTAGGTATCATTCATAATGTATGCTATAGCATTCGCATTTTAAAATATAATCTAAAAATATACTATCATTTACATACATCCTAGAATAAATTTCTTTAAAATTATTCTAATTATTTCTCTAACAATTATTCTGATCGTTTCGTTAATTATTAATTATAATTACAGTTATTTTCTTCACAAGTATAACTACATAGTAATTCACAATATTCTCATTGTGTTCTTTGACCTATATAATGGAGACAATTGATTTGCACTAGCGGTAAATTGAAGATAGGCGCCACAATTATTTCCAGTATACCTATTAGTTAATAAAAGTCTTGTAACAATAAAGAATTATCTGTGAATTATAATACACAATGTAAAACTATTTTGTATTATACCAAAAATTCGATTCCTTTCTTTATATGTATACAGATGTAAGTATGTAAATTTGTCATGGGGTTTCATCATCTTGTAACACTGTTATTTGCTTAAATATTATAGTGTAAATAGTAAAGAAAGAATGAAAAATTGACATATTGATATTTTCAGACAATAAGTCCTGAAAACTGTTTGCTTAAAATATACCGATCAGAGCTAAGTAAAAGAACATTTAAATAGAAAATAGTAAATGTACATTCTCACTCTCTTCATGAATCATCAATATTAATTCCTATTATTTTTTTCAGACAACTACTGTTAAGTAATATTAAGGTATTTATTTATAAGTACTCTAATTTAGGAACAAAAAATTTGTTACTATTTCTCATTACAAATTCGATCTCTCCTTAGCTCTGATGCCAGTATACAGTGATTTTAATTATTTACGACAGTGATTTTAACGCTGATAGTAGGAACTCAATGTAATCCAAGCACATTCACTATTCCTTAGCTGAGGTGATATTCTTGGCACAAATTGAATTGAATACACATTGATTTGTTTGTAGAATTAACTTTTATGTTTCCACTATCTTGATTTTAATCTATTAGGCTACCTTGGCAAGACATTTACTATAAAGATCACATTGTACAATTAAAATTGTGTTCACGAGTCAGAATTTTGAATACATGAAACAATGTTATTAAAGTGTTATCTCTTTTATCAATATCATCACATGTGTCACAAAAATATTTTTTACAATATAGATTACCTGTGATAATAAAATTTTGTATTGTGCTTTGAATTTACAAGTTAACATACTGGCAACAAATTTCTCTATACAATAGAATACTAATCAATTTATATGATTTATTCTAAATGGATAACTATTAACATACAATGAAAACTATGGCCAATATGTGTACTAACACACAGATAGTATGCAATGATAAAGATCACATGAAACTAACATAAAACTTCTATAATAAGACTGTTTTATTACACTTGAATTGTGCTAAGTGTTAATGTGCGAGTACATCGATAGTCTGGTATACTAATTGTAACTAAATCAACATAGAATTATAAAAGGCCATGTTTCACACCATCAATTATCAGTGACACGTATGTATCATCGATACGAGCATATGTATCGTATATCGTTCAAATTCAGTCTATTGATAAAGTATATCTAAATCGAAAAATACTTTACTAAACGTATAATAAGTAACGGTACCCATAATTTTAATAGAAGTATAATTAGAAGATATTATTTGTGCTGCTTAACACTTTGAGTATTTTCTCAATTAAATCAGTGTCTAATAATTTACAATTTTTTTTCAGGTATTAGACACTATTCTTTTAATTTTCGGCTCATAACAAATTACTACAACATTTAGAATAAATATTCGCTTCCCGTTGTTATTATATGCCCGAGTAATTGAATCGAATGAATTTCATAATATACACATTAATTCTTTAATCATCTTCAAACCAGTTCCAATATTTTAATAATTCCTTGGGAATTTGCAGCTACCACAACATTAGACATTTGTCTCCAACAAACTGCAGACACAAATTCATTCAGATCCTCTTCTCTTCTTTCTTGCATCTCTAATATACTTCGAACAGCGTCGAATTTATAAGAGAATAATTGCTTGGTAAGTCCTTTGTAATATACATATAGTGCATTATTCTCGGATCCACACGCCACGTAATCACCGTCAGTGGCAAGACCAACGAAATTCTTCTCGTTCACATGGCCAAGGAATGATCGTAAACAATGCGGATTATTGATGTTCCACATTTTCAATTGCGAATCGGTGCTCGCAGATACTATCTCCTCTTTGTTAATAAATTTAACATACGAAACAGCTTTACGGTGGCCTTTGAATATGCACAATGCTTCCTTCATATTACGTAGATCGTAATAATGGACACAATGATCCGCCGATCCGAATGCCAAATGACACGAACTACGTGGATTAAACTTTACACAGCATACATTAGCTTTTGCTTCTAAGGAGGCGACAGAATGATCATGATTCAAGGACCATAATTTAACTCTCGCGTCGTCCGAACCCGATGCTATGAGTCTAGTATCGACATCATTGAAATCAACGGACCAGCATCTCTTTTCATGTTCTTGAAATGTTTTAGTTCTCTGACCCGTTGTAGCGTCCCAAACTGTCACAGTTCCTTCGTAATCGGACGATGCTAACATTCCCTTGTGGAAAGAATTCCACGAGACACACGATATTTTAGAGCTAGAAACCATTTCCACGCCAGGATAATGAATGTCCACTGTGTCCCTAATTACAGCGCTGTAATCGAATACTTTTATACGTTTTGTAACGCCAGCTATCGCGAAGAATTCATTGTCTTTATCGAATTCTATACTCGAGACAATAGTCGAATTATTGAAGATGTCTGATGAATAGTTCAAAGTGGCCAATGAACGTAACGTGTTGTATTTGGAAAATTTAACAAGATTTTCTCTGAAAACATCCAATCCTGAATTCGTGCCATGCCATACATCGTTCTGCGCTTGAGGTTTATGCCCAAGAAGCAGCTCTTTAGCACGGGAGTCAAAGTAACATTGCACAAAATCATCGAAATGAGCATGCATTCTTTTTCTACGTACAGCCAAAGTCGAACCAGCCGTGTATTCACTTTGCTTCTGACTTCCCATAGGATTAGAAAACGTCTCGTTTACTGCCGTAATCGCCTTTTCATTTGGCTTGACCATATTTGAATCTATTATATCTATAAGTCCAATCATCTCTCTTCTAATAGCTGACACCTGAGCTGTGTCGTTTTCACTTGATTTCTTCAAGTCTTCGATTCTAGGACACTTACTTTGAACATTCCTTAAGATATTCTCGACTTCCTCCATATCTCTTTTAATTAATACTATCTCCTTTTGTAATTGATTCTTTTGTTCCTCCTTTTGTTGCAATAAGTGCTTCAAAAATTCATGCAGCAATTTGTTTTGCGCCGCGCATGTTTCTGCTTCAAGCAAATGTTTTCTTTGCGTTAATACCTCCAACATTACATTTACATCCGGTAATGTTAAATTAGCGCTTTCTGCAGTCACAATATCTTTTAATCCATCGTACAGAGGGATAGTCTTATATTTTGATATTAGTTCGTGTAACAAAAAGTTTGGGAAAATATCTTGTTGCGTTAACGTGTAACTACATTTCGGACAGTGGCCATTCGCTTCCAATGATTTAACTATACAACGATAACAAAATGTATGACCGCAACGTGTGATATGAGCTTCGTCGATTACCTCAAAACAAATAGGACACAGATAATCGTTATTTTTATCTTCAAGTGCACCGCTAATCCTATGGAGAACATTCGTCGAATAATGTGGTTTACTTGTTCTACTACTACATTCACCTGTTCCCCCGCTACTTCCAGCAGCATTATCATTCCCCAAGTTGCTATCACTGATAGCTGACATTATCTTTAACTAAATAATATCCTTTGATACACGTGTAAATTCTAAAGAACTTTCTCCAATTTCATATTACTCAAAGCTTCTCTCTACCTCCTAATAATAGTATTCTACCAACTAAAAATCAATGTAGAGAAATTACGTTCTGAATAATACACTTTTAAACGTTTTTCTTTTTTTTATGTATATAACAAAATATGCGATCTGGCAACTCCTTCTGTGCAGCGAGTTTTTGCTTCATATCATGTGTATAATACCATCTCTCAGTCTAGTCACTCCTGAAACAATGAAAATAATGCCAGTGAGCTCACCATGGGACACAATTTTCGCTCGAATTCAAAAGTTTAGTGAACAAAACTAAAGATTTTATGAAGTTTTTTTTAAAAACAAAACAAAGGAAAAGCAATTCTGAATATTAAATGTAAAGCTCAGGCAGCATTATGACAATTGTTTCAGGCTGAAACTATCAATAAAACATTTAAATATCATTAATGTTAATTCACATAATCAAGAAACTCAAAGTACAAAAATAACATGTATGAAACTGTACTTTGTACTACAATTTAAGCTTATCAGATAATTTCATGTCGTGTTAGTTGTGTACAATTGGTTTATCTCCTGAGTTAATAAGATATTCTACTTGACATGAGAAACATACAGTTTATCATTCACTATATGATACTTGTACCTGAATGTGCAGACCCATCTATGTTTTGGTGTCACACATTGTATGAAAAAAAAAAAGGTAATGTTTCACACGAACAGATAATGCAAAAGACATGATTACTATACAAGATATGTTATAAGGTATAAAAACAGATTACATAGGACTTACAACAAGATATTCTTTTGTAGTTTTCCATTAACTAGTTCATCATATTTGGCTGCTGTGGGAGTCAATGAGACCTTGCTCTCATCTTCTGATTCATATACACCCAGTACCAAACCTTTCTGTTAAGAAATAAAACATCCAGAATAAATATCTAACACGCACAACTTTTCTTAACGCATTGCACATAGATCATGAGACATATTGTTTTAACGTTCCATTTTATCTACATTGTGATGATACGTTATATTAAAGTAACTCATTCTAGTAGTTATATCATTATTAAAACCAAATTCTATAATATCTACAGTTTGACAAAGTTCCATAAGCAATGCATTCAATCTGTTACAGTTCGAAGCCTGTTAATACAACTACAAATTGAAAAAGAAATTGTTATACTATGTTATTCCTGTTGTCTTACTGATTCATGATTGTAATTCGCCAATTGATATGGAAAAGCTACTATTAGATTCTTTGCAATTAACATTTTACCTACTCAGGTATATTTAATAGGCTTTTTTAGAATTAACAATTAATAACCAAGGGTTTCATTTCCAAAGGTAAATTATACTCGTGAACCAATAAAGCAGCCTGAGTATCATAATGTAACAATTTCTTTTTCAACACTTATGTGAAGGAAAGTTAATAGGTTTCTTGTCGGTATACACTGACATAAAAAATCCTGTTAACAGGCTTCCGGGTGAAAAATATTAACTATCAGTTGTAAAATATTTATTAAATAACCTATGCTAGATGAAATGTTCAGTATGTTACAATGTACATATTCGAACTATAGCCTCCCGAGAACGGTTACATGGTTTTTTTCAGAAATACTACATGAAGGAACAAAACTACAGAGCATTATTGATATCAGTCGTAAGAATTTATTCGAAATTTGCACATCACGATAAAGCGTCCCGTCCCCTTTCCCTTCCGACAATTTTCGCGAGAGACTAAGACGAAAATTCTCGTCCCGCTGATTCGTTGCGTGAAGGAAAAATGAAATGTTTTTTCGATTAAGAAACACAAAGAAATTAATTTTCGAGAAGTCGAACGAATAATATTTTGTTTAATTACCTTCATGGTCGAGACACAGGAGAAGAAACGTAACTGCGAATATCCGTACTGTAGACCCTTACCCCTGATAAGAGACAATGCCATAATTTGTTCAAGAGAGCATTAGGTGGGATATATATATAGCGTATATCTATATAGTACGTACGACTGTGACGTTACGTGTATGTATGTACAGTAGACCGTGCGCATGTGTGTCCCTAAAAAAATACGATATCTATACAACTTGGTCACGAATGTTGTAGATCCGCGACTCTAGTACCACGATTTATTTATTTTTGCATTGCCATCTGGTGAGAATTTTCAAGAATTACAAACCGACTTCATATTTGAACCGATAAAATCAGCATAACATCAGGATTACATACTTGGAACAATTACACACACGGGCGTGGGAAAAATCATTAATCTACGTACATCAATAGTAATAGTTTACATTTCCATTTATGTTTCAGTATCTTATATATGAACCGAGTATAGGTCAATAAACATTAATTTCGATTTATATTCTATTAAGAAATATAGTTTTGTACTCTTTTTTTCTTTGTCAGATTGTACATATTTATGCATTTATAGTATACAGTAAACAATTAATGATATAAAATAAGAGGAATGTAAAGTTGAGTAATTTTTAATAAAATTTTAAACAATCAACAATGGAAATAAAGGGGGATAGTAGAAAATGGTTAAATTTAAAAAAGTTATAAAAAAAACGGATGAAGATGAAAGTGAATAGAGCAACAAAGTGGAAGTTGTTAACTTTAAATAATTATAACTTCTAAATAAATGCATGAAATGCAAGAATTCGAAGGCTATTTTGTAGATACCTACATTAATACATATTATGTATATTGCTTTATGTAGCTGTTAATCACTACTTTCTGACATATGATAAAAATGCAAAAACTTTTACCTAGAAAATAGCATTCATAGTTTTACATTTCATGCATTTGTTTAGATGTTATAATTATTTAAAGTCAACAATTTCGACTTTGTTGTTCTATGCATATTTCACCATCTTCTTATAACTTTTCCAACGTATTTTGGGTAAATAATTATATTTTCCTAATTCTTTGAAACTTATAGAATAATGTTCCATTAATAACTTAGGATTCTTCGTGTGTGTTCTTGTTTTGTAAATTTTGTGTACATACATAGATATCCATGAACTGCTAATTAAACTTAAATAACTTGATATGTTTTACTTGGATAACGTATATACAATCATAATGCTTAATATACATTGAACGTTTATTTTAAATTATTCCATTATAGTTAGTTATTTGTTGAGAAACTCCGCCATAGGATCATCTTCGCGTTGCCGCTTCATTTGGAAGGCTTCGATTTCCTCTGCTGTTGGTTCCTGTATCTCATACATACTATTATAAGGACGCTTTCTTTCGTCTATCCCCAATAGTCTTTCTGCTTTTTTCTGAGTTTCCTCTTCTTTTTGTAATGCTTGTTGCAACTTATCTTGCTCATCTTTCTTAGACTTTTTCTCTCTATTTCTGCGCTTTTCCTTCTGTTTTCGCTTTTTATCTTTTCTCTTCGATGATTTCGATTGCTTTATTATTTTTGATTTCCTTTCTTCTTCGTCGGACGAACTATCACTGCTCGATGATTTTTCATCAGGAGAATCTTCTTTTTCATTATCCAAAGTTTCTTCTTCCGTGATATTTTTACTTTCTATGATCGTTGCTTCCGATATCCTTTTACCTGCTTCACCTGTACAGTAGGAGTTCTTGATAAATGAATAACAACATTTGTATCCCCATTTACCACCATGCCAATAAGATCCCCAAACGGATGTATGATTATTTGGGAACACATCTTCTTCATACTTCGAACGAATCACCTGTCTATCCTGTCCTTTGATGATCTGTAAATTTACACAGATTATAAAGATATTTAGACTAGAGTGTACTGTTGGCGAACGAGACATAGCGAGGTCATAAAATAGCAGAAGAATTATAATTATTTAACAACATTATCTTCTGGAGAAGCTAAAACAAAATAATATACACGCTTTTCGCGTCCTATGGAAATTAATAAACAAGACCCGTTTGTTTAAGGTCTACTTTACAATCATACTACATCATTTCGAACGACCGTATTTCCTGTTATTTACATTAGTACATTTACATACCTTTCCATATCTAGAATATTCTACATACTGTTCTGTTTGTGCTAATAACAGAGAAGATGGCAGAGCATCAAGGTGCTCTTCACCACCATATGTATTAATTATACTGTCACGAGCTTTGTCCTTCAATTCGTCACGCTTCTTATCATATTCCTGCTTAAGCAATTCCAACTTCGTAGGTTCAGCAAGTAAATGAACGTCAACACCTCTTTCATGGGCCTCCCACGCAAACAATTGAGCATTTGCATGACATTGTGTATCTCCAGAAAAGCGTGCGAAGTTCTCGCCTTTGTAATCCACTCTGAAATGAAATAATTGCGATGTAGATAATTCTTTCATTAGGAGAAATGTTTAAAAATGTCATAAAATTTATGCAACGAGTATGCATATGAGATGCATACTCTCTCTCTGTGCCTGCATAAGGATTGTCACGCATAGATCTTGTTTTAGGATCATAATACGCAGAGTTTGGATCCAAATTTCTCAGATATTTTGCTGTGTCTTCTCTAATTCTCAAATTTCTAACAGTAATACGTTGTTTGGAATCTACTTTCGTGCCTGGCATATCAACTTCATCTACATATTTGTCTTCATCTTTATCTGAATCCTGTTCATCATTCTCTTCTGCATTTAACTTGTCCGCACGCATTTGCCTTTTGGCTTCCTCGATCTTTTGGTACTCTTCAACAATAGCCCTGTGTTCTGAAGGATCATAACCAGCCCACCTATGATAAATAAATAAATATAGTTATTACATATAAAAACTAAAATTCATGTTAATATAAAAAAAAAATATTCATATTACCTATCTCTTTTACCATCATAATCCATGGATAATTCAGGCTGACTGAATTCATCTGGCGCAATGTTTGCATTTGTAAATTGTGCTCCTATTTTACGTGGACGTTCCATGCACTCCTTTCTTTTGTGGGTCATGGCACCACAGTTCTCACAGGCTCCTTTACGAAATTTTGTTATTACTTTAGATGTATCTACACCACGCTTATACCATTCATCTATACCACTGAACTGTTTCTGTTTCTCAGGTTGTGGTCTTTGATGTTTCAAAGTAGGACCCTAAAAATATTTCTATGTATGAGTTTATTGTTCCTGTGTTTTGATTTCAAAAATATATGGACAATATTCATGATGAATCAAATATATGTTAGTATCCTTAGATTGTTTAACGAAGACTATGGACTGAAGATATATTATAATGACGAATGACTAATAGGCAAAAAAGGAAGAATTAGTTAACAGCCATTAAAAGAATCTTCGAAATGTAATCACTCTTCTATATAATCTTATTACTAGTCCCAAATGGTCTGGCTATAGCAAGGTAATATTGTATTAAGGTCTGCAGAAAAATATAAAACTGTTAATAGAACAACTGAATACCTGTGCTCCAAAATACCATGGTGTAGCACTGATATATTGTGGAATATGTGGATTAATATCTTTTCCCTCTTCATCTACTGCAGCTGGTGCTGTACCAGCTTTCCTTGCCTCTTCTAATTCTTTTGCCTTTCGCCAGTCCTCTCTACTCTTTTTTCTTGGCTCATCCTCAAAATTACTTGTATTCTGGATAATTTGTGAAACAGGTACGTTGGCTAATGTGTTAGCCATTTTTATCGTACAGTTTATCAATTATAAAAATGTTTAAACTTAATTTTTATGCCAGTTTTTCTAGTTGACATTTCATGAAAGACCATGTATTGGTTACTAATTTAACCTACGAAGATAACAAAACATGATTAAGGGAAGTTTACAAAAGTGAAATTGTATTATGCGATCTTTTCATGGGGCCCATGGCATCTGTGGAAATCACTTGCGACTTTACGTTTGCAATTATTAAAACTCAATTTCTGTATCTTAAACTTTAAGACTGTAAAATCAATTAAATACAAATAATCTAGGATAAAGTAACATATCTACGACATCTAGAGTGATCTAGAGTCCCTCTAATCTGATTAAACGGTCTCTAACGACACTGGCTTATAGCGTCATCTGTGGCAAAATCTTAATACTGGTAGATAAACTGTATTGAGCTACCGACAGGCGTATCTGTAAAACGACATTAAAATGACCCATCTACCAAAGATATATTGCCTATGATTCTGTTGTGTTTGCTACGCAAGCTTTTATCTACGCGGTTTTTTAATAACGTAAAATGATTTCTGCATTTGTTAATGCACATACTGTAAGAAATGTCACCAACAGATTTCCGAGATTTTTCTGTCGCAGTAAAAGTACCGAAGCATGTATTTCATATGAAGAAACAACGAACCTCACAACCAATTCAGACTTGGTAATAATTCGTTTGAAACACTATTATTATAAATTAATTATATTAATTTTACATAATTGGTTCACAGCCAACACTTTCTGAAAATCCGTACAAAAAAGAGAAAAGACTATGTATTTTGTGTAAATTAAAAATAGAACCAGATTATAAGAATGCACGTCTATTATCTCAATTTCAAAGCAGTTATACAGGCAGAATTTATGGTAAACACATAACTGGACTATGCGATCGTAAACAAAAAAGGGTAGAAGAAGAAATTGTGAAAGCACAAAATGCTGGTATACATTATGTTATTTCTCATTATATGTGTTTTAATTGTTCATTTAGTCTTAATTTTATGTTATTCCAGGCTTAATGGGATATATGACAAAAGAACCAAAGTATGTTAATGATCCAAAGCTATTTAATCCAGCTTTCCCATTTAAACCACATCCTTATTAAATGTAAAATACCTAATAATAAAGTTGTAACTTTAATTCTTTCATATCTGCTTAGTGATTTTATTGAAAACTATATGAATATAAATAAATTTAGTAATGTTGTAATATATCTGAAACGATTTTCTTCTCTTCAATGTCTGAGGTAATTAATAGCAGAATGCATCATCGTCAATGGAAAAATGAACTATATCAGGATCTATACCAAGTGAAGATAAGATTTGTGTTATTGTCACTGATTGTTGTTTCCTTTCTTCCAAATCATTCTGGTAATCTTCAATAGCAGTTTGGCAAACTTCTGTCCACTTGTTTATGGCACTTTCTAGGTCTTCAGCTTTGTTCTTTAAACAGATACATCTTACTTAATTACTGATTAATCAAAATGCAATTTATATGTAATACTTAAATTGATACTTTTATGCCTTTAGAATATACATTCAATGAGACTGCACCTTTTGCAATGATTACGCAAGTGTTTAATTTTGTTTCTAATTTAATAAATTTCAATGATTCCAATTTTTGTAAAATTGTTTATGAAAATAGATATTTGCAACACGTCTGAAGTCTGCCAATCTTTAACCTTTGTTTTACCTTTTTCTTATATAACAATGTTGTTTTTAAATTGTTAATAGTTTTCTGCTTTTCTTGTATTCTCTTCTTTAATGATTCTAAATCGTCGCGACATAATTGTTTATTTTGCTCAATGTCTGGTAGTTTTTCAGATTTTTCATCACTTAACCGTAATTTTTTAACAGGAGGCGTTTGAAAAAGCGATCTTTTTGACAAAGAAACCCTCCTGTTCCATAACCATAGAACGAAAAGAAATGTATGTTGTTACAAAGAATTTTATGAATATAATACTCAATATTGTTACTTACAATGATGATTCAGATGTATTCGATTTTGGAGTATTTGTATTACTTTCAGTATTTTTATTTCGAGGGGTATTAAACGGAGAATGAAACGGTTTATTTACACCCTTACTGTTTCTGTACGGTTTGGCGCTCATATTTCTGAAATAATACAAGGTTAATAAATAAAATGTTTATTCTATTCAAATAAATTATGTGTTTATATTAAAAATTTATATTTTATATTAAGTTTTACATTAAAATTTCTTAATTCAAATGAATTTTTTAAAAACGAAATAATATGTTTATATTTTATATTATATCCTCTGTTATGAGTAAGGCATTTCCTGGCATTTCCATGATCTATTATGTCCTCTTTCTATGTATACTCAATTTTTATATAACATTATATATATTAAAAAACGTAAAATTATAGCATATATTTAGTAACTATTCATATGTACTCAAGTAACGTCGATGATGTATTACTAACAACTTGAACTTCAGAATAAATGGAACAAATATGCATAATTAATTTTAAAGATTTAACATCAGGTTCTCATCTAACAGAAACTGCACATCCAGTGGTTCGTTGTTGTACTCAGGTCAACTCAGGTGTACGTTAACCTCTAAACACTAGTGACGCCGATTGACCATAATTGTTGTAGTACACAAAAAGTATTATTAATTATCCTGTAAATATTACACACTCGATTTTTCTATTGCATTTGTAATTTGTTCCGTTAGTTTCACACTATTATACTCCTCCTACTAATTTGACAATAATAGAACTTTTTTTCTTGATCATTATACACTATATTTTATATAAAATTATTTCTGTGGTTTTAGTGACAATGGATATTAGACCGAATAATACTATCTATATTAATAACCTAAATGAGAAAATAAAAAAAGATGAACTCAAAAAATCTTTGTACGCAATTTTTTCTCAATTTGGCCAAATATTAGATATTGTAGCATTAAAAACATTAAAAATGCGTGGGCAAGCATTCGTCATTTTTAAAGAAATTGCTAGTGCTACAAATGCCTTGAGATCAATGCAAGGATTTCCATTTTATGACAAACCCATGGTATGTATTAATAGAATATTAATTTATTAAAATAACAATGGATATCATTAGTATGATTGCTTGTATTTTAGAGGATACAGTATGCAAAGACTGATAGTGATATAATTGCAAAAATGAAAGGCACGTACGCAGAACGACCTAAGAAACCAAAGCGTGTTGTTCCTGCTGCAGATGAAGAAGCCAAACGTGCTAAGAAGAGAGCTAAGGAACAGGCAAAACACTCTCAACAAATTGGTTATCATGCTGGTGTACCCCAACACCCAGGTTTAATCAATACTGCTGTACCAGAACAACCACCAAATCAAATTCTATTTCTTACAAATCTGCCAGATGAAACTAGTGAAATGATGTTGTCCATGCTCTTTAATCAGTTTCCTGGTTTCAAAGAAGTACGCTTAGTACCAAATAGACATGATATTGCATTTGTTGAATTTGAGAATGAAGTACAGTCAGGAGCTGCAAAAGATGCTCTTCAAGGATTCAAAATCACACCTTCTCATGCAATGAAGATATCTTTTGCAAAGAAATAAATTAATTTCATAGTTAATATGAAAATGTTATCAAGGAATGAAGAAACGCGTGTGTGTTGTAACAGATCTATTTAGAAATGTATGCAAATACAGTCAAGAGTAATTAATCTTGAATGAAGATTCAGGAACATAAATCTGAAGCATACACCATTACATTCAAGAACAATATATGTACAAAATTTTATGTAATGTACACATACTCGCAAAAGTACACACTGTAAATAGGAATTAAAAGATACATAACATTTTTCAGACATACATCAATTGCATGAGTCTATTTTTTACTTGATTATATAAGAATTAGATATAAAAAGTACAAAAGATTCTATTGTAAAATGGAAATTTATAATGATATTTTATCATTCGTATAAGATATAAAGAGATACCATCTTAAAAAATGTTTATTTATTACATTGCATTAACACTATATAGTTAAAATATTTACACATTCTTTGTATTTTCTGCATATTAATATAAAAGTATTGAAACATACTACAAATCATTCATTATATGACGATTAAATGCATGGTAACAATTCATAAATGAAAAGAATGTTCGATTCTTACTTAAACATACATTTCATTAACCTTTCATGAAGAAACAATTGAATTATTAACAGTTATTTTTTAGATGTTCGTTATTCATTATTTTATACAAAAAAGAAATCTCCTAACGACAAGTAAACTCTCTTCTAAATGTTATTGGTCAAAAGTGAAAATGTGAAATTAATTCAATATGTCTGCTATTACAGTTTTGTACAACTTTCTGGAGAGTTACACTTTTAGTTTTGTTTTCAAAGGATGAAATAAAATAAAGTTTGAATCGTATTTTATTGAACTACATATGAAAAATAGAAAGAATTTTTAAGTAGCCTATTTCTTATGAAAAGAGAAATAATGAAGAATATTATTTAATTAACAAACCGGTAGAAAATGTTAAGTAATTTGATGTAATTTTTTTACAAATGGTAAAAGTGACTTTACTGTAATTGCAAATATTTACATAAAAATAACTACTCCTTATTTGAAAAGATATGTACATCCGGCTATTCGATGCGTAAACTTTCAAGTTTTCGGTGAAGTTGAGATTAGGTAATCCAAACGATCAATATAAATCTCATTCGTTTTTTTTAATCGTAATATCGCTTAGTTATTGATAATAATTAGAATTTTGTTTTTTATACGTAGCACAATTAATTATATCAATTTACTGTAATTGCGATTTTAAGTAGAGAAAACGATCCGACCGTATTCTAGATATTTCATATGCAACAACGAACATCTTAGCGGATAAAAAAATGTGCTATTTCATGTACGAATTTGATCTTCTACCATCATATTTTAATTCCATCTTAAACTTCATCTTAGTATTCCCACTCCGAAACAGTGCTAAAAATGAAACGATCCAGCACATTTGCATGTCGTCATACGTGCTTCTCCGCCCCCCCCCCGCCCCAAACTGACAACTCGTCAATCCACTAAAAATTTGAGTCACTACTTAAAATCATCTTCCAAATATTTTCAAATATAAAAAATGTTTGGGGAACGTTGTATTATCAGGAATTATATCATATTTTATCACTGATAATTCTTCTAACGAACTTATTCTACGTGGCGTCATGACATTTTGGCGGGAATCAGTTGGCGCGGTACACAGGAAGTAGGAGTGGGACTCTGGGGCGGCACGCGAATCAGAGTACAGTGCATCGTCTCTGTCGAAGTAGTCGCGTCTCACCATTCCTTGGGTTACGGGTTGCTTGAGGAGCATAGCTTCGAACGCGCGGGATAATATTAAAGGAGACGTTGAAACGAGAAAAGTACATGGTTGCTGATATTCAGAAGGAAATACAGGAAATTCTGCTAGAATACAAGAGAGGCGTATAAGTCTGGTTCCGTCACGGCACCGCGTTCACCCCGACCGAAGCCTTTGTCTCCGTATAGGTACACGAGAAATTTGAGGTGAGTGTCTGTTAGCGTCTTTTTCTCCTGTAAATATGTTCCACGTATTCATTCAGTATAGTCCTCACTACAATATAAAGTCCAATATTTTACGCATGTTATTTTCAGTGATTTTTTCATAGATCTTTCGGTTCGAACCAAACCTTACTTGCAGAGATATTTATTCGTTTACTCATAAGACGCCAAAGGACGTCAAGCTGATGGACGCTAACCACAGCTTTGGCGTTGCCATGATTTGTCGATCATGGCGTCTTTAACAGCTAACCGACGCTTTTACGTTTCATTTTAATAGTATCGCTAGTCCAATTATCATGTTGGTTGTAAAATAGTGTAACACATACGTATCGATTGATATTACTGAATACTTTTACTTGTATTTGTACAAAAATAAGGAAAACGTACAGGGTAGGTAGTTAATATTTTTGAAAATGGCGGGCGCGGAAATTTCGGAAAACATTATTTTATTGTTGTAAATGTTTGTTTGATAAAAGGTAAATCCATTCTTTTGTTTCTATGTTTGAACATTACTTCACCGATTGCTACAATCATTTCTGCATAATTATTGCGTTCGATCGACAATTAGATAGCCGGTCATAACCCCTCGCTCAACAATATTCAATACAAACGCATATATTAGGCGCGTAATTTGTTGTATATTATAAACGTAATTAATATTTTCAGTGTCTTTTTTTCTACAAATTGTGAGATGCCGCACTTGTTTTTTTTAGAGATGAAAAGTTATTCCCGAGAATTGGAATTAAATGGCTTTTATGCTGTGGTTGTAAAATCGATAACCATACGATATTATCTATTTCTACCGATGCCTACATATTTTTTTGTAGTTTGAAAATGTTATTACATTATTTTCACGTTCGTGTTACGTAGTTCTTTTCGCAAATGAATAATTTTTAATAAATTACCTATTCATAGTTAATGCTGTATTCTAAACTGTTTTATGTCACGTAATATTTTCATTATTAAAAGAAAATTTCTTTTTTTTGCAGTGATATAATTCATTAAAAATGTCAGACGATAATTCATCTATTGTTGAGGAACAAAAAAAGAAGCGAGGGAGGCCATCAAAGGCAGATAAAATTGCAGCTAGAGAGTCTAAAAAAAGAGGAAGACCAGCTATGGACAAAAATAATGCAGTACGCGCTGCAAAATCTGATAATGAAGATGATACATCTACTCCTGTCAAAAAGGCTAGGGGAAGACCAAAGGGTTCTCACAAAAAGAAGGTATTTAGTAATTATGTTTTTATTGTATATCATTATTTCTCGAGTTAATATGCTGTTAAAAGTACAATATTTTGTACTTTTTAGCCGGGAGCCCAGAGAGCCCCTTCAGGTAAAGGTCGTGGTAGACCAAAAAAGAAAGAAGAGAAAGCAGAAAGCACTGGTGAGGAAGAAGATGATCAGGAGGAGGAAGAAGAAGAAGAAGAGGAGAATTGAATATAAGAAAACAACTTTAATGTATCAGACTTATGCTTTGAAACTTTTTTAAAAAACTGATAAATTTCAAGTGTTTATGTTTGCTTTTTATGTCATAATCTGCAGATTGAAATAGTAAGACAGTCAATGTATTCTTCTTGAAACTGCTCAAGTTTGAAAGAAATTGTAAAAAAGAACTATAATTTATGACAATTATATCCTTGAAAAAGGAATGATATGCACATAGAACTTGCATTAAGAATATGTAAAGTATTTCTTTCATTATTTGTCTTTGTTTATTATTATTTTAAGGTTCGAAAAGAGTGTAAGTATTTACCATTTAGACCTCTTACATTGACTTTAAATTTATAAAGGAACAAACTGTTTCTGTTGTGTGACATAAAATATATTTATTACCTTCTTTATATGCATATTATAATTTGTGAAAGCTAAAATCATTGAACAGACTTAATACTATAAAATTTAAAACGAAAAAAATGATATACTTCGAGCATCTATCATGTGCAAGGAATATTCTCTTTCAATTAATCTTGGATATGTGAACATTAGCATTGTTCTTGAGGCAAGCATATGTGTGAATGTCAAATTTGTATTAAAGTAAATAAACTTGTAGGGTGACACTCTTAATTCCTGTATTATATACATATATTCTCTTTTTTTATTATACATTTCATATCCTAGGTAAAATTGTTATAAGTAATTGTGTTTTTTGTAGCTACATTACTACAAAAAGATATTTTATTTGAATCATAAAATTTGTGATTGAAATTGTTTAACTACGTAATTTTAGTCTATTCTTAAACAATAAATAATCCTTCATGATTAGAGTACATTAATTTTACTACAAAATTTGTATTCGTCATGGAACGAGAGACCAAAAAGGTATACTTACTGTTTTTGTATCTCATGTATATCACCTAATTGTTTTATTATTAGTAAAGAATCTCTCTAGTGTTTAATATAGCTAAAGAGTTTTATTATATATACATTATATTCCGAATGAAGTTGAATGAAATCTTTACAGGAAAGGTATGAAAAAAAATATACATAAATAATGTTTTAGTATATAGCAAAAGTTTTACATTTATAAAAAAAACTGTTAGAAACAGTGTACAATGAACACTAATGATAAAATAAACTTTCAGTCCTTTCTGTTTCTTTACATTTGTCTATTATAGAATCGTTTTGTTAAATATATATCTATTTTATGGCTGCCACGTCAAAGAAAAATTAGTAAATTCTATTACTCCTACATAATTTGATTGTTAAAAGTTTACATTCTAATGTTCAGACATGATTTGAAAAATCTTGTTTTAGTTCAAACTTGTGAATCTTGAACTTTGTCCTGAATTTGCAATGAACACACGACAGGACATATGTATATGCGTACTATATATACATATACACACACGCCTGTTCAAACATTAAGTAAATGTATAAATCTAATAAATACTGTAAGTTTTAATCTATGTCAAATTGTAGACAGTACAAAGATTTTGAAGAGCTACTTCTGTCTTTATCAATGATTTCCAAAGAGTTCAGCATTTTCTTCAGTATCCATAGACTGATATCCTTGCTGTAAAATATATTACCTATACTAATGATATTCAAATATTATTTAATTTAAAAATAATATCTATTAAACGTACACGTCTTTGGTGATTATTATAACATTCTTCCAACAATTCAGTTTCCCAGTCATCTTCTTCTTCTTCACCGGGATCAAAATTGTACATTGGCATAAGTCTGTGCCTTAAGCGCTCTAACTTTCTTTTTCTTGATATAATTATCACCTTTAAAAGTACAGTATGTTATTAAAAGTGCACGTCATATTAAACACAATGAGAGTATAGAAGAGTTGATTAACAGGAAACTTAATTTTTCTTTAAAAAAAGATATTATGAACTTATATAACTTTAATATTGGAATACAAACTGACCAACAAACACAGACTATACTACCAAAACTGTTAAAATACCTAAGGTAGAAATATTTATCCAAGTATTATAATCTGATTGTTACTTTTACTTTATGCTTTTTGTTTCTGTAAATGAAAGTCAGAGAAAGATTATGGTTTAAGTACAAAAGTGATATCGCTACCCATACCACAGCTGACAATACAATAACAAAGACCACTACACCGAGTGGTACAAAAATGTATTCTATTCCTTCTGGTGGGCCAAATTCGTCAAAAGCTTCTGTTGTTGTAGACACGTATATACTGGTGCTTGAAGTTTCAAAGGAAACTACAGTGTTATTAGGCAATGATGTTGTAGCTTTAGAAACATTCCATAATTGTTGATTATTTCCTACATCTTCGGTAGAATACAAGTATATTTCAGATGGTTCATCAGAAATGTTATTCTCAGCAGTGGTCGTATAATTTCTGACGTTGTCAAGTAACATCGTCGATGTTACAGCGTTCGTGACGTTTGTTATATTCATATCGTTCATCATGTTTAATTAGAAAACTGCGTTCAGTTATGGAAAAAACATAATGTTAAAAACTGGGACACTTGATTTGTCGATATTATACATTATTTATGCTATAGAAATCTTCGGAAATGATATGGTGTGACGTTCTTGTCTCTTGTTTACCTTGATTTACCAAAATCAATGAACATAATGTGCAAAAAGCATAATGCTAAATGCTCTGTTACTGGTACATTAATAACAATTGATGCATCAATAGATCATTGTAACACTGTTTTTCGTACATGCACAGTATGCTATTTAGTCGTATCAGTTTACCAGGTATCTGTAATTGTAAAATAGAAATCGAGCGCGAGGGTGATCACGTTTGCTGATTTTGGTTCCTGAACGAATAGATAACTATTCGCATCTTGATAAATTTCCATGCTATGCTATCCATGCTATCAATGGGAAAATTCAATACGAATTTCACATCGTTGAGAATGTATAATTATTTTACTTTTGAGCATTTCCTTTCAAGACTTTTCCGATTCTCGTTCACCCGGTTAAGGATTGTCAGTCGTTTACAACATGAACACTAAATATTTGACAAAATTGGTAATTACATGTTTTCATCTCTTGATTTACGAATCAATAAAACAAATTATTCTTTTGATTAATTGTTGAGCGAAGTAGACCATGATTCGTTTCGGGGAACAGCATTCATTCTTCACACAAAGAGAACGCGGATAATGCCAGATAATGCCATAATGCTTTCCATTTCTTGTCCAATGTAATATTTCATTTCTTCAACATTGCAATGAAACTCTCCACGCATGCACTCTACGCGAAATACAAGTAACACGACAGTCGCACTACTGTTCAGGCACTGTTCCTTGACCAAACTGACTCTCTATCGATATCTTATCGAGATATTTTTTCGGTTGTATCGATCTTAACGTCCTTCTTTACAAAATGCGATAAAATAAGTTGTAAATCATTTAAATTCAAATGATTAAATTATGTTTTAGTATATACAGCGTGATATGACAGTCATGAAACATGAAACGGAAAAGTATATACTTTTTCACTTAACTACAAGACAATTTATTCTAAATGCATCGTTAATAGACATTTTATTAATGTTAATTTTTACATGTTCTTGTTTTATTCGTTTTTATATCTTGCCTTACATTTGTATATTTGTAACAGAAAAATTCAGAATAGATGAAGTTTCATAAATCAATCATAAGTTTCTAGCGGCTGTGAACCAGTAATTACAAGAACATTGTTAAAATCAGATTTATTTGCAACAGTTGACACTGTATCTCGTCATGCGTACCCCGGTTAGTTCACTTTGCATAGCTCTTACACCGTTATACGGATAGCTTTCGTTTAGCTGAAGCACTCAATTTGTAGCTGAAAGTACGTAGATTAATCCACTATTATTGATAATAACAATAAACGACCAGAACACTGTTAAAATCGCATTTAATCGCGGAATACCACTATTTTTTCGACCGGTGGCGCCACCCGTGGCGAAACGCTTAAACTCCTAGCCAAATAATTGGCTAGTAGTTTCAGCGATTCGCCATGGATGGCGCCACCGGTCAAAAAAATAGTGGTATTCCGCGATTAAATGCGATTTTAACAGTGTTCTGGTCGTTTATTGTTATTTTCAATGACAGGAGATTAATCTACGTTCTTTCAGCTTCAAACTGAATGCTTGATCAAGGTGTAACTTGTCCATAGAACGATGGAAGAGCTTTTTAAAGTGAACTAAACGGGGTACGCATGCCGAGATACAGTGTCAACCGTTGCAAATAAAGTGCGATTTTAACAGTGTTCTGATGGTTTATTGTTATTGCCACTGACAGGAGATTAATCTACGTTCTTTCAGCTACAAGTTGAGTGCTTGGTCAAGACGAATCGGCGGTTACAGGGTACTAATCTACATTCTTTAAACTTCGAATGTAGTGCATGACGAAGAAAAGTGTTGCCTGTTTAGTGGTTATGTACTTGCCGCAGGTTTCGATCGGATTTACACTGCTAAACGAGCATCAGTTTTCCTTGTCATGGATTACATTCGAAGTTTAAAGAACGCAGATTAGTACTCTCTGGCAGGTGGGAACCAGTAATTACAAGAACATTGTTAAAATCTCAAATGTTTGCAGAGGTTGACACTCTATCTCGCGATGCGTACCCCGTTTAGTTCACTTTGGACAAGTCATACAACGTTATCCTGACAACTTTCGTCTTGACCAAGCATTCGATTTGTAGCTTAAAGAACGTAGATTAATCCCCTGTCATTAAGAATAACAATAAACGACCAGAACACTGTTAAAATCCCATTTAAACGCGGAGTACCACGATTTCTTTGACCGGTGGCGCCACCCGCGGCAATTCGCTCAAACTGCTAGCCAAATAATACCGACAGGTGAGTGAACATTCCTAGTGATGGAAAAATGCGAATATCTCAGTAATTAAGCGCTTAAAATGAACGTCATTAGTCTCAAATTGTCCCTCCGGACTTAATGCATGGACCCAATAGTGCAGAACCCCTGAATTAGTAAAATTAGTTATGCCTGTATTACCGTAGCCCCTCATAGGGCGGCAACCCAACTTGCAATAGATTTCGATTACATTTACACCACTGAACGGGCATGGTTCTTCTTCGTTTTGCATTAGATACACCGTTTAAAGAACGTAGATTAATATTCTTTAACGGCTGGAAAACAGTAATCGCAAGAACATTGTTAAAATCGCATTTGTTTGCAACGATTGACACTGTATCTCGTCATGCGTACCCCGTTTAGTTCACTTTAAATAGCTCTTCCATCGTTCTATGGACAAGTTACACCTTGATCAAGCATTCAGTTTGAAGCTTAAAGAACGTAGATTAATCCCCTGTCATTGAAAATAACAATAAACGACCAGAACACTGTTAAAATCGCATTTAATCGCGGATTACCACTATTGTTTTGACCGGTGGCGCCATCCGTGGTGGAACGCTGAAACTACTAGCCATATAATTGGCTAGTAGTTTCAGCGATTCGCCACGGATGGCGCCACCGGTCAAAACAATAGTGGTAATCCGCGATTAAATGCGATTTTAACAGTGTTCTGGTCGTTTATTGTTATTTTCAATGACAGGAGATTAATCTACGTTCTTTAAGCTACAAATCGAATGCTTGGTCAAGACGAAAGTTCATAGGATAACGTTGTATGACTTGTCCAAAGTGAACTGAACGGGGTACGCATCGCGAGATAGAGTGTCAATCGTTGCAAACAATTGAGATTTTAACAATGTTCTTGTAATTACTGGTTCCCACCTACCAGAGAGTACTAATCTGCGTTCTTTAAACTTCCAATGTAATCCATGATGAGGAAAATTGATGCTCGTTTAGCAGTGTAAATCCGATCGAAACCTGTGGCAAGTACATAACCACTAAACAGGCAACACTTTTCTTCGTCATGCACTACATTCGAAGTTTAAAGAAGGTAGATTAGTACCCTGTAACGGCTGATTCGTCTTGACCAAGCACTCAACTTGTAGCTGAAAGAACGTAGATTAATCTCCTGTCAGTGGCAATAACAATAAACGATCAGAACACTGTTAAAATCGCACTTTATTTGCAACGGTTGACACTGTATCTCGGCATGCGTACCCCGTTTAGTTCACTTCAAAAAGCTCTTCCATCGTTCTATGGACAAGTTACACGTTGATCAAGCATTCAGTTTGAAGCTGAAAGAATGTAGATTAATCTCCTGTCATTGAAAATAACAATAAACGACCAGAACACTGTTAAAATCGCATTTAAACGCGGAATACCACTACTTTTTTGACCGGTGGCGCCATCCATGGCGAAACGCTGAAACTGCTGGCCATATAATTGGTTAGCAGTTTCACCGATTCGCCACGGATGGCGCCACCGGTCAAAAAAATAGTGGTACTCCGCGATTAAATTGCGATTTCAACAGTGTTCTGGTCGTTTATTGTTATTATCCATAATAGTGGATTAATCTACGTACTTTCAGCTACAAATTGAGTGCTTCAGCTAAACGAAAGCTATCGGTATAACGGTGCAAGAGATGTGCAAAGTGTACTAACCGGGGTACGCATGACGAGATACAGTGTCAACCGTTGGAAATGAAGTGCGATTTTAACAGTGTTCTGGTCGTTTATTGTTATTATCAATAACAGTGGATTAATCTACGTACTTTCAGCTACAAATTGAGTGCTTCAGCTAAACGAAAGCTGTCCGTAGAACGGTGTAAGAGCTGTATAAAGTGAACTAAACGGGGTACGCATGACGAGATACCGTGTCAACCGTTGCAAATAAATATTATTTTAACAATGTTCTTGTAATTACTGGTTCCCAGCCGTTAGAGAGTATTATTCTACGTTCTTTAAATTTCGAATTTAATGCGTGACGAAGAAAAATGATGCCCGTTCTCACAAGTACTAGTTTCTAACTTCGTTTATGAAAATACAAATTCGAAAATCTTCTCGCACCACACATCTAGGGCAGTTCTGTCCTGAACTTACGCACAAAACGTAATTAAAATCATTTAAATAAAATAATAAAATTTCATATTTCTCATAAATACTAAGACGGGGTTGTTGTTTAATAATTTATGATAAAATACAAATTATTCATTTGTAAAGCTTCATTACAAGATCCACTAAATAATTTTCTATAACATTCAAAGTACTAGACATTTTTAGAACACTGAATCTCATATCGATTTCTAAAATAATCCTAGTTCGATGTAATATAAAACGTGGTTTTATGAGATAGATTCGAAGTTCGCAGCCATTAGCTCGGTATTGTCTTCAGTTTACAGTACTTTACCGATGACAATACCGATTGCCCAGGCCTCACCACGAGGAGGTTGCTGCGAGTGGAGGCCCAAGGCAGGTAGATGGAATCACAAGTTCTACATCTACCCACCTTTCACAATAAACCTTATAAATAACTTAAATCTTAACTATCTAATACTACCGGTACTAAAATCCCTCGGCGGATGACTTCTTTCTTGAGCCTAAACCTATAAAAAACTAAGTTCCCTCGTCGGTTGTCTTCGTTCTTCAGCTTAGAACTAATATTATCTTAATATTCTAATTAATACGAATTAATGCTAGTAATACGAAATAACAAATTTAACGCAATGTAGTCGCTAATACTCAAACGAAAGAGATAGACGGAATGGAAAAAGTTCCATCGATCATTTCGTTTACGCACCTAATATACCAAGCCAAAAATTAATTCTACGATGAACCACGTTAAACTACAGTATGAACAAGTATCGCGATGAAAGTGTTGTCGCCAGAACCTGGTTTAAGAAAATAGGAAAGACGGGCGCAACCTCGCAAACCCGAATCCATCTCTCACTTTCCAGGCCCTTTGGGCTGGTCACCTACGTACCAGACCCGAGCACAGGTCATGACCAAGTATGGTAGTGCAAGCGAGATCCCCTGTAAAACAGAGTCCTTTTACGGAGCAGACTCCCGACTACTCCGTAGGCGGGTACGTTGTACCCAGGCGCGCACGAGCCTTTACTCCAAATCCTACTTACCAGGCAAAGACTAAACACGTCCGATATCTGGCTTCTCAATAGAAACCAGAGGGATCGGCAAACAGTCTTAGTGCACAGGCCCACTGCCCGTACCATAATAGGTACAGACCCACTGCCCATACCCCAAGTCTGTGTAGAGAAATCAACGAGCAAAATGAATTAATAATAACTTGGTATGCACAATGGCTGATCACAATTTAAGTCTATTAATAGATAGACTAAAATTAATAATAAACGATGTGATGATGAATATGAATATAACAATGAATATCGAATTATGATTTAAGTTTAACTTACAGTAACTTAACGCAGTGGTAGACGCACGCTTTGAAGATGTAGACGTTGATCGATGTCTTCTTTCGATGGAATAACTGTTTGGAAAAATATTTTTCATTATACAATACACATAGAATACATAATATGCACAGTAAATAAATCACAGTAAATAAGAAAATAAATATCGAAGCCAATGGTTCTCGAACATCTGTAACATACAAGGGATTAGTAACAAGAGAGGGGACACAACAATATGCACAGTAAATAGATTAATAATATGCACAGTAAATAAATTAATAATATGCACAGTAAATAAATTGATGGTTGTCGAATGCCTGCAACAAACAATGGGTTAGTAACAAGAGAAAGGACGAGTATGAGACGCGCGACCACCCTCCGCGACGGTTCACGACAAAGTGAGGAAGCAAGCACAGACCTGCACGGGATGGTACGACCTTGGTACACGGCGTACACGGCTAGTCAATAAACAGTGTGACGCAACGTCACTAGCGCGTTGGACCGACAGAGAGCACCGATACTCGGCACGGTCTACCGTACTCTCTCGCTCGCACACCTCTCCCCATAGACCCCTGAAATTCCACGGCACGCGTCACACCGACGGAGAGCACCGATACCGCGGCTCGCTTTACCACTCTCGTTTATTTATGATGTTCATATTCCCCAAATAAATATAATTTTTAACTAATTTGTTTAAGCGACATGTTCCTTTTAAAGATTTAGCTCTTTATCAGGAGTGATTCACAAGTAGCAGTTCACGCCATCTCTGGTATTGACACTAAAGTGGTAAGAGGGGTTTGAAGCCCCTGAAGCATGTGACAGAAAATTGCATTGGATGTTAGGTCTAATCTATATCTCGTCCGTGCCTATACTTCATCTGTAATAGTTGTGTTTCTTCTATATAAAGCTCGATTAATGTAATCGTCAGTAAAAGAGTATCTTAGATTAATGTTCTGTAAAGAAACAAAAGTGTGTGGGTATATAAAAGATCATGAGATGATTGTTAACATAAAATTCAATACAATATCGAGCAATATATCACGTAACAATTAATTAATCCAGCTACGATAAAAAAGTAGTAAGCACACGATAGTCAGCTTTATATGTTAAGAAAAATGGTTCGGATAAAATGGACGTTAACAAAGGCTCCAAACATCTTTAAGTAAGTCACCAAAAGTAATGAAAACGCTTGTTATTTCTTCGAATGTTTTTTTTTAATTTACCTGTTGTAGACTTAATGTGAAGCAAAAATGGTGGCGCCTTCAAATTATTATAAAATCTTTATTCTATAATGACTTTTTGAACTGGAGTTACATCTGTGATATTCTTTTGGAACCAATGTTTTGGTTCGTAGAAAATTTCACTGCCTGCTTAGGACCGGTAATTACTTTTGTAATCCTCTCTAGTTTTATGTATTTCACAACTTACATGTTAAGGTTTACAACAATTATATAATGTTGTTAATAAATGGATTTTGCATTAGTCACAATGTATTTACTAAGCTTTGCAGTTCACAGGTATTTGTAGTAATGGTAAGCCTTTTGACTGCATGTATAGTGTACATTGCATATTACATTGGTCTACCATATTGGTGGGAGAAGAGTCCAACAATGACAGTAATCCTGCTATTAGTTGGAAACTGGTTACTAGTCAATGATTGTTTTCATTATTATATGGGAGTAAACATTCCAGCTGGCTATCCACCACAAGGTAGCCTGATTCCAGAGGCTGTAAGCATTTGTAAAAAGTGCATTAAACCAAAACCACCTAGAACACACCATTGCTCGGTATGCAACAAATGCATTCTTAAAATGGACCATCACTGTCGTATCCTTCTAGATTGAATTTAACTGTTTGATAGATCTATCAATTCTTGTAGATTTCTTGACTCAGAAAATAGCATGGCTGAATAACTGTGTTGGACATTACAACCATAGGCATTTTTTTCAGTACATGGCTTTTACAGTGCTGGGAATTTTATTTATTATGCTGTTTGGAGTTGAAATAGCATATCAAGAATTCTTTCCTGCACAAGATCCTGAATTAGATGGCCATCCAGTGCGGATTAACAATTCTGAAATTATTCCCATGGTAATCTTTATAACTGTCTTTAGAATAAATAGAATTCCTGAGCAGAATTACCATCTTTTCTATTAGATGTTTGAGGTTTTCATGGCCTAACAGTTATGACTGTTATTACTGTCAAAGTCTCAGCAGTAACATACTTGTTACTTCAATTGCAGTTCGAATCTCTGGACCATTTAAGCGAAGAAGAATTAGCGGAAATAGCCAAACAAGCTGCTGATACAAACGCTAAAGAATGGAGGCGACGACTTATAATCTTTGCAGCGTTAATTTGCGTGGCGACTTTCGCGGCACTGGGAGCGTTAATGTGGTGGCACGCGGGTCTTATTACCAGAGGGGAAACAAGTATAGAGGCGAGAATAAACAGTACGGAAGCACAGAAGTATACTGATCTTGGAAAAGTGTATCAAAATCCATATAATTTTGGACCTAGACAGAATTGGAAAATATTCTTAGGCATAGTTGGCAGGTAGATGAAACTGTTATTGTTCTGTTAGCAACATTTTTTAAGTATAATAGTCAAATGATTAATATCATTATTCCTTTTTTAATTGTAGAAGTTGGTGGCGTGTTTTTTTACCATCGAATCATGGCCCATACGGGGACGGACTTACATGGAAAACTATTCACGATACAAAGATTTCGTGAATATAATTTCGACGTTTTAAACGGCGACGATTGCATTTATTTTTAAGTTACTTTCACAGTTTTTAAACAGTTCTAGTCAACCTGCAACTATTCAGTAGTCCATACAATTCACACGATCCGTAGGTGAAACTAGATATAAAATATTCCGAAAGAGTTAATATCATTGTAAGAAGAATATTCCGTTTTTACGTTTACAAAGTAATCCAACGAGTGT
Organism: Dufourea novaeangliae; assembly: GCF_001272555.1. Lineage (NCBI taxonomy): Eukaryota > Metazoa > Arthropoda > Insecta > Hymenoptera > Halictidae > Dufourea > Dufourea novaeangliae. The sequence goes on along the minus strand of NW_015373917.1, from coordinate 629,664 downwards.
GTGTATATAACGATTACATTTCACAATGGTACATCTAAGAAATGTATGCCATTACCTTTAATGTACATTATTAAGCAATACTACCATTAAATGTAGTTTAAACTTTTAATCTTCAACTTGATCGGGTCAATTGCAGAATAAATAAACTTTTTTATCTTTGCAAAGTGAGACTTACATTGATACAAAAAAAAACAATCAATGTTCCGGCCAAACAATGTCCTCTATCCAGTTAAGATAATGAGCAACTCTTGTGTACACTCCAGGGTTGTTCGGAAACGCGCAACCTATTCCAAAGCTGGTGATACCTACTACCTGAAAGAGGCACGAATTCTTTGGGTGAACTATTTGTAACGGACCTCCTGAATCTCCTTGGCAAGTATCTTTCTTCCATCCACCGCGTTCATCCCCGGCGCATATCATACGCGGTATAATTCCGTATGGTAGTTTCGTGATTTTCTGATATAAATATATCGTTGAACATTTTAAGTTATCAATAATATCAAGTTCAGCCTTTTGCAATAGATTACTTCCTTCCTCGTCGTCTGTAAACATTTCCTTAGGTCTCCATATATGTTTAAGAATATTTATGGGAATCATTAAATTGTATTTTACGCTTACCATAGTCTGTAGTGCCCCAGCCAGTAACGGTTGCGGTTTGAGGTATAGTATCGAATTCATCGTACAAACAAGCTGGTCTTATATAATTAGTAATTTCAACAGGTTTATTTAACCGCACAAGGGCTATGTCATTGTACATAGCAGCACTGTTGTAATTCGGATGGCGTATTGTGTTCTTTATTGTAGTTATAGTACCTTCTTGATTATTTTGCACATTGTGCAGACCGATACGTACATGTGTCAATCTTTTATTAGAAATATTAGCAATTAACAGTGTTTAGTTTCAAGTGATATATGTTTATCTAATGGATTCGTAATAATGAAGATAAGATAATACCTTTCCTTAAAACAATGGGCTGCTGTAAGTACCCATTCTGGTGAAATAAGCGAACCACCACAGCTTGTATGAAATGTTCCATGTGCGGTTCTAGTACCCAGGGCAACCATGTGAGGAAACTCATTAGGAGTAGCAGTAACACCTCCGACAACAAGTTTATTTGCATCCTTGCAATTTTGACTGGTCAATGTGAACACCTTATCATTAGAACCGTCTAAATGCTGTACTCCAGTTGAACTTAAGGTTGGTTTCCCATATTCATCGCACACTGAGAGAATAAGATAAATGCAGTTAATATTATAATGTATTTATTGTTATTTCTTCTGTTTAAGGACACTTACTACGTTCCGACCTCCTTTTTGGATCTTCAAACTCAATTTTCCTGGGTAACTCATTCGTACCTGATAGCTTCCCAATCAGTGTTTGTATATTAGCATTTAAATTACTTTCAGGAGGTCTTGCAGAATTTCTATCTGCATTAAGTGCACCTTGTAAAAAAGGATCATTTCATCATCAACACTAACATTAACATCATCTGCTGTTTTGTTTGTATTATTATTTACAAGTGAAGCCTGATCGTTTTTCATGCTACTGTTAGAAAACACGACAAAGACGAGTTAGTAGAAATTGAAGAGTAAATGTTATCCCAATTTATAGTTGTGTCGCGACCCTGAAGGAATAGATTCTTATCAATATTGTCGCTTAACTGCGGCAGGTTCATGGTACTTTGAAGAAACGGATCTTTGCTTATATTATCGCTTAGTTTGGGGTGGACTGGGTTTCTTTTTCCTTGAATTTCCTAGAATTACATCTGCCTTTACATGTGAATGGTTCAGAAAAGTAGAAACGGATAATTAATAAAAAAAATTGGAACCATGTTCACCATGCAAAGCGGTCATGCAGTACGGAATACAAAGTATATGCGGTATAAATATCAAACTTAAAATATTTCACCTGTGTTCTTCGCGGACAACACTAACACAAATATGCATAATATAAATATCGCAGGAATATTCAGTCGAGCCGCCATTATTGCAACCAGCAGAAGCGAAACTTTTCCTGGACTCGGATTAATGTGGAATGAAAAAAAGGAAAAATATTGTTTATGTCGTTGAGACGAAGTTCGTCAGAAATGCATCATCTCTATGTCCTTCGAGTTACGTTTCCATCTCTCGTGTACTTTCGACCAATGTTTATTGATTCTGCTGAAAAATTTTATTTATTAAAAATAATCTGTCGATCTAGCGATCTGCCAGTCCATAGATCCATTGTTCATGTGTGCGTGTATGCCCTAAATAGCATTCGATTGGTCAATCAAGGATCTTCTTAGTTATCCAAATACCACGTGACTCGGAAGCAAGTGACAAAAATTATAATCACTGGTTTGCCATTGGGAGAGGGATTTTCCTAATGATTACATGATACTGTGTTTACATATTTCACGTTGCAACAGCCACGGTTTTATGTAACTCCGTATCACAAAGTAACAAAAGAACTGTCGAATAAAACTTACGTGCCATCTTAGAACCGATTAATGTTATTTCAATACATCTTCAGAACAGCTTTTCGTCACCTTTACGCGTGAAAACCGGGAATTCCCGAGGATTTTAACGTAGCAACGGTTTTACTAAAATTAAATACAATCATAAAAACGATACGAAAAATCGTAAAAACGATATCAAACAAACCAGCTGATTGGTACAATTCGAAAATTTTACCGCTTATCCCCGTTACACAAGAACACGATGTAATTTGTTCTACCACCGATCGACATCGGATGCGTCTACGATCCTTCGGTGACAAATTATATAATTGTCCGTGTATATTCGAAATGATTATTCGCCTCTCCTAGTTCCGATGCAGGCTAATATACCACTACCAATTGCTCTAATTCATCACAAAGACAAATTGCCGTGCCGACAGCACAAGCGTAAAGAGTATATAAAGAGGGTCACCGGGTAAAACTGGATGATCATTCTGCCAACTGATAAAAGTTCGCGCTCAGAGTTCGTTCTACAGTCGCAAGAATGCACCGTTTCGCGATCTTTCTTGGTTTTTGTTTTCTGATCGCGGGAGGGATAGAGGCGAAGGACGCGACGGGGTCGCCAAGGATCGTGATCGTGGGCGCAGGTGCATCGGGGATCGCGGCTGCGTCGCGGTTGCTTCAAAACGGTTTCAATGACGTTTTGATTTTGGAGGCCGAGGGCCGAATTGGTGGTCGTGTTCATACGGTCAAATTTGGTGAGTCTCTGGACACGGCACGGCGGTGATTTTCGTAATAGAAAACCGATTTCGGTGTACCAATGACGAATACATATATATTTTTTCTCGTAGAGGACTACGCGATCGATTTAGGCGGGCAATGGATACACGGGGAAAAGGGGAACGTCGTGTACGAACTGGCAGCCCCTTTGAATCTCACCGATCACTCGGAACCGTATCACATTGAAATGTACACATCGAACGGCGAACTGCTCGATCCTATCCTCACGAAGAATTTTACAGCACTTTACGATCGGTACATGGAGAACGCGGCAGACGAACAGTGGGCGAACGAGTGCAACGCTTCAATCGGCGAATGTTTAGAGCCCAAGTACGAATTTTACAGCGTTCGCCGAAACAGGGACACGTATCATAAGCGCACTCAGGTCATGGAACTCTCTTTTAATACGTGCAGATGAACGTATCGGGTGTCGTTGGGTCTTCGACATTTGACAATTCGAAATATAGTAATACATACATACATGCAGGGGGTTCTTGATACAGTGGACTCTTGATATATTGCAGCTTGCTATATTACTGCACGAGGCACTTCCCCTGCACGCGAATCAGCTCACCATCCAATTCTTACGCATGCGTCTGAGCCGAATTACGACAACAGAACAGACCCTTTCCACAAATTTTACTTTCCTGCAGCCCCGGCAATATCTCAAGAGTCCGCTGTATTTGTAAACGAATGATTACAGAGAATTGCAAAGTAAAAAACTAGAACTGCTAAAGATTTACACTTCCACTACCGTTAAGGAAGTGGGTAATGTTATGAACGAAGAACGACCTTTTTCCCGAGTCCACTCCTGAAGCGATAGGCCACGCTGTTCGGTAATATCCGTGTGCAATGTTTTATTTGTATTGCCACAGGATAAGAGAACAGTTGTCCCAACTTCCGGGAGTGAATGAAACAATGCAGGACGCGTTACTGTGGCATTTCAATCTGATACAGACGAGCTTAGACGCTGCCGATTCCTGGTACGATATCGCCATGGAAGCTTCCGCGGAATACACAATATGCGAAGGTGATCGTGCTGTCAATTGGAAGGAACGTACCTACAGTACTATTTTAGATATATTAATGGTCTGTAGACATACAGTTATTTCACGATCGTATTATATATACACAGGGATCGAACACGTCTATTTAATTCGTTTGTTCCCGTATATTTTTCCGTTTAGAAAAAATTCCCAAATCCGGAGGAGCAGTTACCCGTGTTGAATAAAACGATCCTGAATGCTGAGGTGACGAATGTCGACTACTCGAGCGAAGACGGTACCGTAAAATTGATGACGCTCGATGGAAAAGAGTACACTGCCGATCACGTAATTATGACGCCTTCTTTGGGGGTGCTCAAAGCGCAACACGAAACTCTATTCACTCCCCAACTACCAGAATCGAAAATCAACAGCATTAAGGTACACGTATTCGTTGCTTGACAGTTCACCGATGAAATGATTAATCGAACGTAGCTCATTATTTTAGCATCTGGGATTCGGGAACGCCGGTAAGATATTCTTGGCGTTTAACGACACTTGGTACAACAATGCGGGAAGAAAAAACGCGGGCTTCGATCTTTTGTGGACTACGGCGAACAGAAAGGAACTCGAAAGCAATGTACGTACGTTGTCCGTAACGAATCATTATTAACACTAAACCTACCACGACCGATTTTGCTGTTCTAAATCCTATCTTTCTGAAGGATTCGGTAGATTTAGTGTTAAGAATTTATTGTATTATGTTTTCGCGTCCTCATCAGCCAAAAACGATGTGGCTTACCCATGCGATGGGCTTCTACCTTGTTGAACACAAGCCCCGTTTGTTGTATATATGGGTTTCCGGCAAAGGTGCACGTCTGATGGATGATGTGACCGACGAAGAAATTCTCAGTCAAACGGTAGGCGTGTTAGACACTTTCTTGTCGAAGGATTATAACATCAGTCGGCCAATAGCGATGATAAGGTACCATTCTTGTGGTTATCGAAGTATATTTCTTGTCTCACTCTTTCGGTCTTTATCTAATTCTTGCGAAATATGTCTCCCTTGTCCATTGCAGAAGCAATTGGCATCAGAATGAACACTTCCGTGGTACGTACAGCTTTCGAAGCTTAGAAACAGTGAGAACGAACGCGAGCGCGGATCAGTTGGCCGAACCTGTGATGAAAGTGGGCAAACCGGTAGGTTCCTCCGTTGCGATTACCTTCGAATAAATTAAGCGAAACAGGTTCATCCTATTCATTCTCTGTTTCCAGGTGATTCTATTCGGTGGAGAGGCTACTAATCCGCGTTACTTCTCAACGGTGCACGGCGCCGTCGGTGCTGGATGGAGGGAGGCCGACAGATTAATAAATCTGTATTCGAAAACCCACAGCACAACCGAACAAAACTCACAGTGAACGACGCTACAGAAAAAAAGAAAGAAAATAAAATTCATGTAAATAGGCTGTTAGCTATACACACGTTTGTATTTATAGATGCAGATGCGGTCTCTGACACGGTCGGAACAATTGGTACGATTGTACAATATCAAATATAAGAATTTTTTGTCGTCCTGAGGTAGAACTGACTTTTGGATATTCTCGAATCCCCCTTAAAAATCAACAGCTCGATACGCGTGATACCGTAGAAAAACACGAGCCTGTTGTACACCGGTGTCGTAGGCGCCGTGAGTCGTGGAAAAATGAGTCTCGCTTGTCGCTTCGCCGGCGAACATGATAGTGGGCATATCCTGAAACGAAACAATAGCCTGGGGAATAGGTTTCACGTTACACAAATGACTGCGTGTCGCTTCACCTACCTGACTGCTATGATTCCCTATTACTTTACTGCATATCGGTTCCGCCAACGTGGCCGGCGTTATTCCTTTATCGTCGCATCGCGTCGGGATGTGACTGTAACTACCCCGTATATATGGATTCGAGTACCATTTTGTCCTTAAGCATTTTATCACCGGAGGTATTGCATCGATCTTCAGATACTGTTTAAGCAGCCTCTCGCAATCAGCCGCTATCTGTTGTTCGCTCAGGGTCTCCACGATGTAAGCTCCGCATCCGCCGACCCAACCAAGAAGTACACCGTCAGAGTCGGGAAGAACATCGAAACCTGTCAGATCTCTGGTCCACGAGGTCTGTGCTTTCCCGTTCGACGAAGTCCCCGACGTATTCTCCGGCCAGAGAAATTGAAATCCTTTTGTGTCACGTTTCCACCAAGCCTTACCAAAATCCAGAAAGATCTTGTTAATTAAACCGAATCCAAGATTTTCGATCGCCTGTCCGACGAACTGTGGTAACGGCGGAACGAACATGGTCTTGTAGTTGTCTTTCAAGTAACCAAGGGAACTTGTGATTATGACGCAATCGGAGAGAATTCGTGTGTTGTCGGACAGATTCAATACAACAGGCGCCACGACATGTTTGTCGACAACACGGCGCCATTCGATACAGTCCACGGTAGTGTTCAGTCGCAAGTTCTTTGCATTTAGACCATCAGCAATAAGTTTCGTTAGGGAATCGTACCCTAATTTAAACAAAAGATTCTCGGAACCTCCGACGAACTATAAATGACACAGTTGAATTAGTCTCAAGTCGTGGAGCTGTTCGCCATTACGAGTTACCTGTATTCACCTTGAATTTGCACCAATATTTCGTGGACATATCCTCTAACGTGAGACAGGAATTGTCGATCACGATAAATCTAACGTTCCAATCCATAAGTTCCTTTTTAATGTTCGCTATCGTTGAACAATCGTCCCTCTCTCGCAGGTGTATGTTCAAAGCGTTCTTCAGAATGTTACCAAGATTCTCGAAACCCTTCTCGAGATATTTCTTCTCGTTCTCGCAATCTTCTAACGTAGTACGAACAAGATCGTCTATTTCTTCTACCAAGGCCTCGTCCACCTTGGCTCCGTTGTTACGAATGAAACTACCCTGACCGTCTCTGAAGTCGATGTCGGATATTAAACCGTTCTGGTAACACAGTTCGCCTAATTGACTTTGATCACCGTGCAAAAACTGCGCACCACATTCTATTCGAGTTTTATTCCACGGTATCGTTCGGATTCGGCCACCAATTTCGCTCTGAGCTGAAGTTGAATAAGTAGTCAGCGTCACATCACATTCCTTCTTGGAGCACGATGTTCATTCACAGTCTAATTACCTTCAAGTAGCAAATAATCTTTGAAATTCGCTTCCTCTAATGTCTTTGCAGCTGCCAATCCAGCTATACCCGCACCTACTATTACAATTTTAGTCTTTTCTGGTGTTTGGTTTCCAGTACGCAGTATCCTTCCCATTTTGTCGAAGTTGTTTATCACTTGCTTTAACCAACCACACGTTCTAGATGATTTGAATTGTGATTTTTTCATTAACATTTGATTGCTCTGACGTAAAAGTTTCGGTATATATCTATATACAATATATATTTATAATTATATATAGTACATATATGTACATGAATCTATTATCAAAAATTGGAAGCAGATAACAATTGACAAATGCAACAAGTAGATATTAGGAGTAAATTTCATTGGACTTCTACTATCATATATTTATTATTAAACATAAAAGTACATATTATTCTTATGTTCGATCTTCCATAGAATTGAAGCAATAAAAGTAAAAAGTTACTTGGTACATTGCACAACTATTCACTTACAATCTAACATTGTTTGTTTGGAATGTTAGAAATGTATGTATAAGAAGCATTTGATCCTTGTATAAATGTTGTAAAGCATCGAATAAGTCAATAGTTTACCGTCATCCTTTTCGAAGATGTGGTTCTGGCTAGAGCTGTGACTTTAACCGCCTAAGAAAAAGCATGCTAATCAATACAAGTACTATGATTCAGTATGTCAGTATAAATTCAGTAATTATGTCTTGCCTTCAAGATGAAAAAGAATTTCAAATTAATTAAAAATAAATGAAAACCAAAGGTCGTGCTGAGTATTATTATTGTATGTGATAAAACACGATTTGCAAAATGATATATAATGAAAATCAGGATGATGAAGGCTTGCTGAAGCCATGCAGTGACACAAAAATAAAATTACCTTAGAATAATTTATCGTTTAATCATAAATAGAATCGTTACTTGTAATTAAAAATCCTTTATCATAGCTAGAATGAGTGATCAAGATGTCTGTACTATTCTTCTATGCTATAGCTACGTGATTTCGAATGAGCCTAAAATGTTGATTGGAAATAAAAAGAATTCAGAATTTACCTATGGAAGTCTATTATTCTATCTGCTTCTCTGAAACCGGTCTCAACCGCTCCATGCACGGTAGAATAATAATGATCGTGCGTTGCTTCTCCAGCAAACAGAATAATCTAATGAGTAGTTAAGTTATGATAACATTTAATTTACGTCATTGCTTAGGTTTAAAATCATTCGAAGTACGTACAGGTTTGCCATCAGTCGTCAAAATTGGATCTGCTAAGTCTTTAGCCCATACATCTAGCTTTTCAGTTGTTGTACTTCTATAGCTATAAGATCCACGAAAATGTTCATCCATGTACCAGGATGATCTACAAATCATAAACAACATACTAGTATTCACAAAGTAACAAGTATGTTGTATAACAGTATGTTATTTACCTAAGCATTCGATCAAATCTCGGGATGTTATAAGATTTATTCAAAAATGTTTCCAGCAAAAGATGCAACCCATCAGATACATTACTATCAGAAAGCAGTTCTATATGTTTTGCATATTTACCAGAGATCCATGCACATAACACCCGTGGCTGATAGTCTACAGGAATGAATGCAAAAACATCGCACAGCCATTCACGTTCCTAAATCGTATATAACGCATTTAATACGTTTAAAAAATAATATAAATACATATAAGGTTAAATTGAATGCAACTTTACTTGTCCATGAGATTCAAGAAATTTTTTTTTATCTTCTTTGGACCATATTAAACTGAAAGCAGTACAATCTTCTTGCCACCATCTGTGTGGGAATTCTAGGAAGATTTTGTTCACAGTTCCAATGTTCAAACCCTAAGTAATAAATTAAATTTTAATTTTACATTAAATGCACATTGTGAACATGTAATATAAAAACTTCAGTATTACCAACTAATGTCACACTTTTACCGTGCCTTTATTGCATGTTGTTTTCTGCCAGGCAAAATAGGTGTAAACATAGTCTCATGCTTCTCTTTCAGAACTCCAAGAGAAGGAGTAAATATAACATGGGATGCTGTGTACTTTGAGCCATCCTTTGTCTTTATAGTTACATTATTCTTTGATGTGTAGTCAATATTAGAAACATCTTTATTAAATTCTATTTTCTCCATTATGGGTAGCACATCTTTAGTACTTGAAAGTTTCTGTTGAAAACACAATAATATATTTATTGTATAGAGTACCGTTTAGTATTATGGTTACATGAATTATACATACAGATAACAAATCAAACAGTGTTTTATAGCCATGGTATTTCCAATTAAGTAAATACTCTCCCTCACACGTCCAATATTGTGTAATTCCTTTTGCAGAAACATCGAACCAGGAATCACTGCATTGAATTGAATTATCAAATTTATGCATCCAATCCAACAATTGTTCGGCTCTATCGCGGGTAGTAAATGGATTCTTTTCAAAAATCTTATAAAATCTAAAAGAATAAATCATTCGTGTTAATGTAATTGTAGTTACAGCAAAAGAAAAACATCCCCTTACTCATTTATCGTTGCAACATTTAATTTCAAGTTTCTGTAACATTTAAATGAATATTTGTTTCATCTCCGAATTCTACGGATTCTGAATTTTAGCGGCGAAACCGGAATGTGATATGAGTCATCGGCCTTGGGATAAATAGTGGTGGGGAAACGGTGAAACCATGATACATTTGTTGCAACTATACAGTTAATTGTAATCACATATGTTCGTACGCGTGAAATGAAATTTTGAACGTATTCACCTATACCACTTTCAATACTGTTCCTATTCATATTATTTTCTCGCGTTTGTAAATTATAAATTTATGAAAATATATTTTCAATTATGTTGCGATTTACTGAGATGCAGTATAACGTTACATTCAAAGAGCGATTGTACTAGAACGTATTTTTTTTCCATACTTATTCTCTAACATGTTTGCAAAGAGGTAAGAATACATCTTAATCAGAGATTATGAGGATCAGCAACAAAATGATATCTTAAGCATATGTAGATTAAGCCATAGAGATTATAGATAAGAATATTGTCTTTGTTTGACAGTAAAATGTATACAATTTGATACATGGTTTTAGCAACATTGATCCTGAATTGGAAAGGCTGAGAAAAGAGGTTGATGGCCCACCAAATTTGGATACTGCAGCATTGAATATAAAAAGAACCACTTCTCGAATTCATGCTTCTTTCTTGTTTGAACACATTGGAAGACCAACATTACAAAAATTATGTTTAATATTAAGTTCCACAGCTACAGGAAAAACATATGATGGATGGCAAGAATTTGCATCATACATGGGCCTGACAATGGAACAAATGCGTGTATGCATTACGATACAGTAATGTATTTGCCAATGGATTCTAAATGATATTTAATGTAATGACCACTTTTCTTGTAGTGCATAGATTATGATTTCAAGGGCCTACAAGATCCAACATACTACGTATTGTTAGCTTATGTACAACATGTTGATGCAACCATAGACAAGATTTTGACTGCCTTACAGAAAATGCATCGTTATGATGTGATTAATCAAATAAAGGGTAACATTTCTGATTTAGTTCATGCAATTCAACAGGAAACTCCAATTACTGGTATTTTAATAATTGCTTTCAGAACATAAACAATTTTACATTTTCTATATCATAAAATGAATTGTTTATGCTTATACAGAGTCTACCATATTGAGATCTACAAGTGTTCCAAGAGCACCCTTAATCTTAACTCCACTAGAACATGTACAAAGTGTACAAATAAAGACATGTGACTCTAAAAATATCTCGCAAGATAACTTACAAAAGGTATACTACATAAATATTTCAGGAAGTTAATTTTTGTTAAAAATAATGATATTTTCTATTGATAGACCAAAAAGACGTATGGGTGCATAGTTATGTTGACATTTGCTGAAGATGGTTTAAAAACAGCCCAATATGTAGCAAAAACATTTAGGTCTAAGCAACCTCGGATTGGAGTACTTATACTTCAAGAACAAGAAAACCATGTATATAGTAAAGCAGAAGAGTTTATAGATGATTGTTTTAGTCAAGTAAAGTAATTTTATTTACTTGCTCTTAAAATGCTTAACGATTTACTCATTTTGCTTATTACATCCAGGTGAATTTCATTATACCAATATTGACACAAGGGTACTTGGAAAGAATACACAATCCTAAGAAAGTATATAGTGAAGACCAAAATAAATTAGATACTAAGTATATAAAGTATATATCTTCCTTAATGAAATATGAATATGTAAGAAATCAATGCATTAATTCTCGCGTAAGGTTTGTTTCCTAATATCATACTTGTTCTTTTATTTGATACACATTTTCACAGATAAAAAAAAAATGTTTTCCTTCAGGTGTATAGTACCAGATAAAGAAGTAAACACAGTGGTAAAAGCAAATTTGCATCCAACTTTCCAAGCATGGTTCAGAGAGAGTGGTATTGATACATTTATCAACATTCTTTTACAAAGATACTCATAATAAAGCTTTACTATAATATGTATATATATATGTTATGTTTGTTTATATTACTTACTGTTTAATAAAATACTCCCCATATGAACCTGCATTGTTTAGGTCATCTTCTAGATGTTCAGAAATATCATAATATATTTTTAATGTTTCTGTAGTTTCTGTCTGTGGAAGAATCTCACCCTTTGCATTAACAAAGATATGTGCACTAAAATCACTAAAACATTTTGTTGAATCCAACAGTTTGTGTGGAGATGCAATATCAGAGACAATATTTCCTTTTTCACCATGAACCCATTGTGCTCCTAGTTCAATAACATTGTCAGCTGATAATAGAGAATGTTGAGAAGAATTATTTACAATCCAGGCACTTATTCTTTATAGGGTTTAAAATATAAATGTAAATGTTTGACTTACAAAATTCCACCGTGTGTATTCTACCACCAATTCGATCTTTTCCTTCTAGAATTGTTACATTTTTTATTCCCCTTTCTAATAATCTAGCCGCCGCAGCAATGCCGGAGGCTCCTGCTCCAACAATAATAATTTTTGGCCCGTTAATCATTGTTCGTTTTAACACGTTCCGAAAGAAGCGCGTATTGTCGACATACAGGTGAAAAATATTCCTTGTAACCGATATTTATACAACACGTACGGAATAACGATAAATTTTAATGAGATAACCGTATCGTGATTATCGTCCTACGACGCAGGTATGCATTGCTTATTGCTTCTTCTATTATGATCCAATCGGATGACACGTTATTCGAGAAGCTTGTTTAGTTTAGAGATGAGAATGTTGCTATACGTGTCTTCGCAGCTTTTACGATATTTATCAATGATTTACTAGTGTATGTATTAAGATCGTCTTCTACCACAAAATATACACTAATATAAATTGTTTATGTATTTAGTTTCACAATGGTTTGACATTTTGATGTATGTAGGTTACAGAAGATATTTGCCAATTATTATTGTTCGAAATAATGAATGGATAAGTAAATAATCAGTGTGAATTATTCTCAGACTACGAAGTATTCTTTAAGAAATTCGCAACAATGGCACAAGAAAAAGATGAGATACATCGAAAGGTTAGTACAGAATAGAATTAAGAGTTTCAGTTTTCAGCTATAAGCTAATAGCCATTGGTAATTAAATCAAACTTACAATATGTTTTGTCATGTAGAGATACAGATGGGGAGAGGGAAGGGGGAACAGTCCTCTGGATGTAGATGATGATTATGTTCCCTATGTACCAGTTAAAGAGCGCAAGAAACAGCGATTGGCCAAGCTTGGCAAGCTTGGACAACTTAAGGACGAAGCTGCTGCTGGATTCATTGGGAAAAGTAGCAGTGAGAATGAGAGAGACGATGCAGATGACGATGATGGACAAGTATGGGGAAGAAAATCCAATATTTCTCTTTTGGATCAGCACACTGAATTAAAAAAGCTAGCAGAAGGTATGAATATACAAGTATCCACTAAAAGTGTAGGTTGAAGTAAGTAAGTTAACTAATTGATGATATATTTAGCCAAGAAAGAAAGTGCTATGGAGAAGCAGTTAAAAGAGGAAGAGAAGATTTTAGAGAGTGTGGCAGAAAACAAAGCTTTAATGGGTGTGGCAGAATTAGCCAAGGGTATTCAATACGAAGATCCAATAAAAACCAGTTGGAAACCTCCAAGAGCAGTATTTACTCTTGGTGAAGCAAGGCACGAAAGAGTTAGAAGGAAGCTCAGAATTCTGGTGGAAGGAGATGATGTTCCACCACCTTTGAAAAGTTTTAAAGAGATGAAATTCCACAGAGGGATTTTAAACGGTTTAGAACAGAAGGGCATTATTAAACCCACTCCAATTCAAGTTCAGGGTATACCCACAGTGTCAGTATATATGAAACACATAATTAATATTTACTTGTCTCTATAATAAAGTACTACTTTTACTTATTCATTTTGTATTTTAGATTGTCTGGTCGTGATATGATTGGAATTGCATTCACTGGTAGTGGAAAGACATTGGTATTTGTTTTACCTCTTATAATGTTCTGCTTGGAACAGGAAGTGGCTATGCCATTTATAAGGAATGAAGGACCATATGGTATACATTTTTACATTGTCATTCAAAGAAAATTAAACGTATGAAATATAATTACCATTCACTGTTGCCTTACAGGTTTAGTTATCTGTCCATCACGGGAGTTGGCGAAACAAACATATGATATTATTAGGCATTACACAAGTAGTTTACGTCAATCAGGCTGTCCTGAAATTCGCAGCTGCCTAGCTATTGGTGGTGTGCCTGTATCAGAATCGTTAGAAGTAATTAACAAGTGGGTGATAAATTCATTTTTTTAATCATTCCTTTTCTTTTGAGTAATACAATCGGTTTCATTATACAGAGGTGTACACATCATGGTAGCAACTCCTGGACGATTGATGGACATGCTAGACAAGAAAATGGTAAAACTGAGTGTGTGTCGTTACCTATGCATGGATGAAGCCGATCGTATGATCGACATGGGTTTTGAAGAGGATGTGCGAACAATATTCTCGTTCTTCAGGGTATGTAATCGTTTTCAACCGCGATACTCATAATATTATCCTATGGTTCATATATGTCAACGTTAAATGCTTTTACAGGGTCAGAGACAAACATTACTGTTTTCCGCGACTATGCCAAAAAAGATTCAAAATTTTGCTCGGTCCGCCTTGGTAAAGCCTGTGACGATCAACGTAGGCCGAGCGGGTGCTGCATCTATGAACGTGGTGCAAGAAGTTGAATACGTCAAACAAGAAGCTAAAATCGTGTACCTTTTGGAGTGTCTACAAAAGACCACACCACCAGTACTTATATTTGCTGAGAAGAAACAAGATGTAGATGCTATTCATGAATATTTACTGTTGAAAGGTGTGGAGGCCGTAGCAATACACGGCGGAAAAGGTATATTATATTTTATACTCAAAAGTATTCCTTACGGTACATTGCCCCTCCATGTTTCAATTATTCATTCGTATCTGTCCACAGATCAGGAAGAAAGATCACGTTCCGTGGAAGCTTTCCGCGAAGGTCGAAAGGATGTATTAGTTGCAACCGATGTTGCATCTAAAGGTCTTGACTTCGCCGATGTGCAACACGTGATAAATTACGATATGCCCGACGACGTGGAAAATTATGGTACGTCGTTATATTTTCTTATATTCAATGAAACACTGATTGGTTAATTGACGTTTTTCATCACAAAATTATTGCAGTACATAGAATCGGAAGAACTGGTCGTTCTGGGCGCACCGGTATAGCGACAACATTCATCAACAAAGCAAACGATGAGTCCGTGTTGCTTGACTTGAAACACTTGCTCATGGAGGCGAAACAAAAGGTTCCACCGTTCTTGTTGGAGCTTTGTTCCGAGAACGAGAAGTACCTCAACCTTGGAGGTAAAACACTTTATGGTCAACCATCATATGGTAATTTTCATTCCTACTCTGCGGCAGAATATAAATTCTATTTTCGTCATGTTTCAGACGAACGTGGGTGCAGCTATTGCGGTGGTCTTGGCCACAGAATCACCGAGTGCCCGAAACTGGAAGCCATCCAAAACAAACAGGCGTCCAATATTGGGCGTCGCGATTATTTGGCCAGCAATGCGGCCGACTATTAAATGTTTCATTTAAAACTAAAACAATTTGTATATATATTTCTAAAATAACGTTATACATCTTTTACGGAATATTGCAAATTTGTAAATAGTTTCGTACCGTTTGTATCGATAGTAAGTCAATAAAATGTAACGTAAGCCAGCCATACAGTATGTATGCTACAAATTCTTGAACGTAAAGTTTCTTCTTTTATTCAACTTCTTGTACACGCGATGATGCGTTTATGTTTCCGGTACTGATATGAGGTTGCAGATAACGTCAATAGAATATAACAGACAGAAATTTTTCAGTAACTCACATTTTCTAGCGAATTGTGAAAGATGATTCAACTTAAAGTGGACGATGAAGATTTCGTGAGGATCAAGGAGAAAAAGGAGGACGAGATGGCGGATCGTCGACGGGCGATGATGAAGAGAAGCGACATTAAGCGTGGTCTGCGTGAAATGCATATCGAAGGCAAAAAGGCAACGGAAATGGAGAAACTCCAGCGTGCCAAAGAGGTCTTCGACCTGAAACTTCGTCAGACCGAACGTGACAAGAAACTGGCCGAAGAGTTGGCACTTCGTAAACGTAAACTCTGGAAACTATTTTCGTAGCTCCGTCATGAACATACTTTATTTCTAAGAAATTATATTTCTACTTAAAACTATTTTTATTTAAAATTATATTTTTCGTGTAGATTTCGAACTGCAAGAGTTTTTCCAAAAGAAGAAGGCAAGGCAAGCTGTTTCCATACTTCCGGACAGTACTGCGCAAAACTTAGAAGCCAAACTGAAGGAGAAAGATCTCGAGAACGCGTCAAATTCGAAATTACCTGACGTGTGGCCGTTTATCGATAAGATGGATCCGAGGCAGCTGCAAGAGAAGAAGTTAAGCTATAGAAGGGAATTGCAAAATCAACAGATAGGTAATCGTCGCAGGCTGCGCGAGAAAGAAGAGGAAAAGCATCGGGAACGTAAGATTCTGGAGGAGGTTGGCGAAGCTTTGCGCAAAGAGGAAGTGGAAGCAGAAAGACAGAAGAAAGAAAAGGTTCTTATGCTGCAAGTCGAAAGGGATGCCTTTCTGAAAGCTAGACAAATCTGGAAGGACAAACGTAAGAATCTTCTCAAACGGGAATACGAGGAAATCGTAAAGATTGTGGCTAAGAAGGAGGCTCTGCAGAAGGAAGAATCCGAGCAGAAGGTTCGAAAGAAGAGTTAAACATGTAAAAATTTGAATTTTGACGATCAATTCTTTTCCCAGACCGATACCAGAATGTGGAAGGATGCCATGGCGGAGAATGTGGGAAAGAAGATACAAGCAGAGGCGTTTAAGAAAACCGAACGGGAAAGGATTTGCCATGAATTGTATCTCGCAGAGAAAGAAAACGAGCTGGCGGACGAAGTGATTCGAGCGGCGTTAAGAAAGCAACGAGCGTCGAGAGAGCTTTTGCAGGACATGGTATAGCTACAAATTCCAAAGCTTTCCTGGTTATGTCAGGCTTCTTAAAACGATCAAAATCTCAGGCGAGACACGAGAAAGCTGCGGCTGAGAGGCAGGCAAAGGACGACGCAATCGATGCAGCATTCATTCGATACTTGGTCGAACAACGTAGGAAGATGGAGGAGGCGGACAGAAAGAAGGAGCAAGAACGTCGCGAAAAAAGTATATGTAGCTCTTGTTTTTGAACAAAGCATAAAGTATGGGATACAGTACCCTGGAAATTATTCCATTTTACAGTGGAGCAATTTGGAAATGAACTAAAAGAAACGATAACGAGGAACAGCATGCAACATTCGGAAGAACTTGCGCATAGACGGTTCAGGGCTGATGACGAGGAGGTAGGGCAAAATGGCGTACCTGGTGTTGAGAAACTAAGTGACAGCAAGAATTGCGCGAAAATAAAAATTAAGTGCCATTCCGAAAGTGTTCTCGATGATTGGAAATCGCCACAGCCGAAGAAAGTATTCACGTGAATAAATTCTCCGTGGATTTCTCATGAAGGATACACTCGCAGGACTATTTCTACGTCTATTTATTGGTATACAGATTTATACACATGGTTGCCGCGAGGGGCATTGCCCTCGCGGTTCTCGTGGCTCTCGTTATTTTGTACAAAGTCCGTGTAAAAATACAGCAGCCCCATCTTATACCGGATATATATAAGTACGTGATAAATTAACAGTCGCGCCTCGGGGGTATCCAATTAGAGAAAAACCCGGATTGGGAACAAAACTAGCTCAACGCGTGTTGACTTGTGTTCCGTTGGGATATATATTTTTTTTTCGTGGCAGTTGAGGCAGTTCTCGGCCGAAGTGATCTCATCCACGTTTCCATCCCTTTCCATTCACAAGAATTCTCCCACAGAGGGACACGTTTGCATTCATACCTGGGTTGTTTTCTAACGGGGAACGGAGATGAGCTAACGAAACAGGGAACACCCGAGGTGTTAGTTATAACTATTATGTATATAATATATATGTATAAGTACGAACGTCAGTTTTCCACGGTGACTGGCTAGTCGCCATAGTCGCTTACCGAACTAAACAAAGTTATCTTGATCGTTTCGTCGACGTTAATCCACACGATTAATTAAATGCTCCCGTTAAAGACGCGCCACACGTTCGGAAAATGGATAATACACACTCTTAGAAATGGACTCGCGGAGAAAATGATTCCTGAGATCGTGAAAAAATTGTTTCGTCGTTTCCCCTCGAATCTCCTGGAAATGTTACTTTACAACTGACACACCCGGAGATTTAAGACTATCCTTTCTATCTAGAAATATTACGCACGGGGGGATATGCATATCTTCGTTCGTTCATCGAACGATCCTTATCTGTCACCGCTTGTCACAGCGAACTAAATGGCGTATTTAATAAAGTAACAATCGGTGTAACGAGCGAACAACAACAACAACAACGGGAATCAGGCGACATGGCCACTGGCTCAGAACCGGTGAAGTCACGGAATGTAACACAGATCGGTCTTAAAAGTAAAATCACATTTCCTTACGCAACCCATTCGCCTACATTGACTCGTCAATTACTTCGTTCAACTAACCGCGCGACTGACTAATCTTTTTCGTTCGTTCCTTTCGTGTCCTTTTGAGCCACGAAAGAAGGTGGTAGGGGGTAAGTGGGGTGGGGGAAGAACGGTGAACGGAATAACAGCGTTAACCGGTCGCAATATCTAGTCGTCTTTGTTGGACTCGATGAATGTCATCGCGTCACCCCTATTCAAGAAACATTGCTAAACTAATCGCTTAGATAGTATTAGGCCAATGGGTTAATTAAATGTTGGCCGCGCGCGACCGCTAAATGTTTATAGAAATTCGCGTAACAGTAAAATCACATATCCTTACGATTTAAGTACACACGTACGTACGTTGTATATATATATACAGACAAGCGGATTGTTTGTTCATTTATTCGTCGACAGCAGCCAGCAATGGCCTGCTGATCGACGATGGGAGATGAGCAAACGGACCGAGGTCTCGTACAATCTCAAATATTTTTCACGATCCATATCGCGGCAAGTATTTTGAGTATCAGTTTGCCCACCTCCACGCGATAGTCCTCTGCGTTAACCCACGCACGAAATCGCAAATAGCTACGGGATCATCGAGGAAAGTTCGAGGACAGAAGAGTTTCGTGAACAGATTCAAGAGACGCCGAGTAAATACTATTGGAAAAATATCTCTACGGCGGGAAAGAATCTCCGAACGATCTACGAGATCGAAAGGAACTTACTTAAAGCGACGAGGAGTGGAATGTTTCACGGACGTAAAATCATTTGAATATCGTAAAAGTGTATCGACTAATATCCACGGGGGGAAATTGAAATTCACGGAAAGCTAGTAGGGCGTGTCGTTCGTTTCTCGTATTCTTTATACAGTCTCAAAAATATAAATAACTCACGGAGTTTCATCATCATTATCATCACATATCCACTGAAAAAATGCAATGACCCGGCAAGGTTTACACCGCGGTTAGGAGTTGCCGGCAATAGGAACCATTGAGAATATAGTACGTTAGATCAACAGCAAGCGCAGGCAAAAGTGTCCAGAGTGATCTTTCGAGGAAAAGTCTAGGCGCTAGGTATCGCGTTCGGAAATAGTGTCTGTCACGAAAAAGAGTGTACTCGAAAAATTCGAGTATTCGAATCGCCTGCGGGCATTCTGTCTCTCATGCTTTCGTTGCCAGGAAAACTAAAAGTGTTCTCTTCTGATTTTGCGATATCCCTTTTATCCGAGGTTTCGATGAGCAGTGTACGGTTTATAGGCACGATACAGCGATAGTTTTTATAAAGTGGATCTATAGTCTTGAAAATACGACGATAGGTGTGCGGTATATCAAGTGTTTTCTCGGTTACGAGAAGAAGAACACTGTTATAACACGCTTTTTTGTCAGAGTTGCCAGGGGTAGCTACTTTTAACCATGAACATGGCGAATTTTCGTAGAGATCTAGGGGTCTTGGGGCGTACATGGTCTGTGGACGCAAGATATTTACAAAATCTCACCAAGTTTGGAGGCACAACCCCTGGCAATTCTGCTTCTTGTATCGATCTCCCCGATTTACAAAGTGTTTCAAAATACGAGGCACAAGTCGAAAGTTGGACTGTCCTCGGAAAAAAAAAACACATACGTACCTTGGTGCACTCGGTACCGAACATACGGTTGCAAACGGAATGCTTAACATGTATTCTGCACGCGAAAAGGAAAGTTTCCTTCCACAGGCGAGTATAGTTCCGTGCCGTTAGGTTATCCTCGCGCCACACGCCTGTACGACGCACAAACGTCGCGCGAAGTGTAGTCCTTTTATTTTCTTTAAAGTTGAATTTGGCCCCTTTTCTTTGGAAGAAGAAAACTTAGCTTGGATCATCTCCCGTGTGTGTGAAAAAGTAGCACTGGTGTACTACGATTCTGTACGAGATGTGCATTCTTCCATAAAACGCGAATTATCTATGGTTTCGACGGATTCGTCGGTTGACGAAACAGAGCGACGATCGGGCCGTCATTTTAATTACACTAGGAAGACGTGAAAAAGAGCTGAAAGCGCACGCGATACGTGTACGCGCGGTTGCTCGTCACACATACCCGTTAGAAAAATAAATTCCAGCACATGGTAGAACGGAAGAAGCTCATTCTGGGGTTCTATCATTTTTCTTTTTGCTTACTCGAGAAATTAAACACGTCCAGCGGCCGTGTCGTGGACTAACCGAGCACGACAACACGAGCAGCCGTCGATTTCTCCGTGGTTCAATCCCACCGACAACTAACGTCTTATTTTGATTTCCTAATAGAGTCGATCCTCCTTGGTCAACTCCAACGATTGAGTGTCGACATCATTGTCAGCGAGACCGAAATGAAGCTATACAGCATGGCATGGAGAACGTCCACTTAGTGGCCTTTCGCGACTTCGTCGGACGGGATTTCTTGACGCACACACGGATCTCTATTCACCGTGGTCACGTGTCCGAGAAGAGGAACTCGCTCTCGGATAACAACACCTCCAGATCAGATGGAACGGTATGAAGGTCAGAATTGGCCGGTTCGGGTAGGTCACCCGCACTATTTCCAATCCCTGTGGGTGCTATTTGCCTGGCCCTGCCGATTCTGACCCTGTCCTTCTTCTTCGCGGTCCTCAGCAGAACGCCTGTTCTTGGCAGCTTCGATCTACCATTCAGGTGTGTCGCGTTCGCCGTCTGGGCAGGCACTTGGGCCACTTTGTCGGGCTTTTTCAACTTCACGCTGAACCTGAACGGCGGTTTGTACACCACTTGCAGCTTTGCCCTCTCTTTTCTGGCCCCGTTGCTAGGCAATGGTTTCGCATCCCTGGATTCAGTGGGTCTTCTGGAGGCATTCACCTGTCGTGTCGTTGGTAACCTGGTCCCGGCGCCCATCAGCCCCACCGGAGTGGATTTGCTCTTGGTTAGGCCGGTCGCGCTTGTTCTGATCGTTTCTGGTCGGCACTGGGAAGAGGCTAGCAACCAGGAACGAACTTTGCTCTTGGGATCGGCGTTTGGCTCGGGTTCTTTCTCCGCCTGGATGGCGGAATAATCGATCACCTCTTTCTTGTGTTGCTTCTTCCGTTTTCTTTTATCGCTCTCCGAGTTACTGGTCGCGTTTGCGCTGGATGTTTGCTTCTCCCGTGATGGGAAGGTCTTCTTCCGTTTGTTATCTTGTACCACACCGGTGGTCGCCTCCGCTGTTCTCTTCCTGGCGAAGTCCTCGTTGGGAATCACGGGCGCTCTCTTTACCTGCTGTTGCGATTGCTTCTTCTTCTTCGATGCATCCTTTGAAGAATATAGATATATAATAATGATTGACTGTTTTTTTCTGACGGTGGATTTTTCTAGGTGTTTGTTGTTACCTTGTTGGACTTGTCAACTGCGTTCCCGTGCGAGGAGTCCTTATGCTTTCGGTGCCTCCTCTTCTCCCGGACCTTTCGGCTCAGCGGAAGCTTTGCACGTACAGCCGGCGGGTGTACCGTGACCCCCTCCGTGCCCTCCGGCGGCAGTCGAACCGTTTCCGTCGTCGAGCTGTGTATTATCGTGACCGACTTGAGTTTCAGGTCCGGCCGCTTGCCCAGAACCTTCATGCTCGCCACCTAGATGACATCAGAGCCTCGTCAGAATAATCCTATTAACAGGACACACCCTACGAGCACTATCGCCGCAGGGGAGTAGCAATTTGCAACTGCTAGCAATAGTTAGCAGCGAGATATGGTCGATGTTGAACAATCTACTGAACTGTCGGAACTTTCACAGAAGTGTATGATCGTCGAACAGCTTACAATGATCAAGGACCACAGAGTTTGGGAGGTTCTAGAAACTCTCTATGAACAATACTAGCGATCGACGGCTAAATTCGATATAGCAGATACACGAATCTACACTCCCTGAACTTACTCTTCTCACGGTTCCTCGATCGTCTCTGTCGTGAAAATCATTGACAATGTGTAATCGTGAATTATATTTCTTGCACACGCGGAGATCAGTATATGTAACAATTGGGAGATACAGGATAAAACGGAAGGTTTAAAGGAACACGTACCAGTAACGATATTGCTGCCAGAACGATCAATGCGGCCGCGTACCAATGATCGATTATCCAGCGTCGGAATGTGGCCAGACTCTCGTCGGAAAGTAAAAGCTTCCGTAGAGTCGCCAACGGACCGCTTGGATCCACCTGTACACAGACCAACGTAAACGTGAAGTAAACTATTACATACAACCAACGAAGAATAAAAGACAACAGGAAGCATATTGTCAGACCTCTCGACACTTTTGGAACACGTCGCAGTATCCGTTGTAATCGTTACAAGGTGTCCCTGGTTTGGAGAACATGTCCGGAATATCGTACGGCGGAGCGTTCCAGTCGAAGGACGATCTGTCAACGGGTAAATGCAACGATCGTTAATACAATTCCGCAAGTACGTAGATACAATATACATATGAAACTTCTGGAAGACGTACGAGCAAGGCTGATTCTCTCCCGGAAGGCGACAACAAAGTTCGCAGGCCTTCGTTGACGGATCGTTCGGTCCTGCAAAGAGTAAGATATGTATGTATAAACAATATCCGTGCCCTCGAGAGACTTGTTACATAATACTACCCCCGTTCAGTGCTTACCCCCATAAAGCATACAAATTCGCGGTTGCAGATCGTCTTGTTCGGTTTATTGATAGAAGGGGGACAATACGGTGTACGGCCGTCGCAGAAGCTCGCGTCGCGGCATCCATTGTCGTCTCTGCATTTGTCACCGAATCGTAGATGACACTCGGCGGTACAGCAAGGACCCTGTTTCAACAGTTGTACAGGATTTATATATATGTATATTACATGTGATAGAAATGTTTCTCGATTATATAATAAAAATTATCGACGTACTTGACTAGGACTGCACACGGAGCCAGATGTTAAGGTGCACGGGGTCTCGTCAGGCGGTGGATAACGTCGTTGGGGGAAGCAACACGAGTCCCTGCAATCTTCTTCCCATCCGCAGTCGCATTCTTCGCCATCCTCGACCACACCGTTCCCGCATAACGACACTTGTGGTTCTGCATACACAGATCAATTTACTTTCTTCTGTGCTGAACACACACATATACATTGAATATTCTTAAGGTTTCCCGGTGGGTATTCGATTTTTCCCCCGAGTGGAGAATGAACATCGGAGCGCATCGAGGATATACATATAAGAGGGAGAATCAAGAGCATCGATCTACGATTTTTGTTTCCGCTTTTGTCATTCAACGAATCGAGTCAGTAACTTTAAACAATGGGGAGGTGATAACCATTCAGATGACCAGATGGACACCATAGTTCCATTTAAACTCGGTACACGTTTTCTATATATACAGGGTGAGTCACATAACTGTACCGTTTAAATTTACTCATAAACTATTTGTTGTAGAAAAAAATGTTTCAAACGAAAGTTGTTTGATATCGAGCGTGGTGTAGATTGTGAATCGCAGGTTCAAATATTACAACTATAATACAAAAACTCCAGGTCACCTTTGTATCTCGATAAAACAAGCGAAATATCAAAAAACTAATTATCACATTGTACACCCCGCTCGATATCAAACATCTTTCGTTTGAAACATTTTCTTATACAACAAGTGGTTTATGAGTAAATTTAGATGGTACAGTTAAGTGACTCACCCTGTATATACCCCCGTGTCAATAACCGCGTGTCCCCTAATTGTTTCGAGTCCGGAGACCGTTATGGTAATGAACTCTTGCGCGTTCCAATCTCTCGCTATCATCGACCCGCTTAAAAAAAAAAAAACTAACGAGGTACTGAGAGAAAGAGAGAGAGAGACTGACCGGTGAAGCAGCCCTTCGGTGAACGAGCTTTGCTATTCAGAACCGGGTTGATGGCAGTCAAGCTGCACGGGCTGAAACGATTATTGTTACGCTTGTCACCGCTGGTCGCGCGGGCGAACATAATGAAGTTTCCGTCCTCACCGCCGGGCGTGCATTGTTCCGGATCGTGCTGGAACAAAGTAAAGTGCCACTTCGCGTTATGACGCGTATCGACAGTCCACCGAAGAGCGAAATGAGCAAGGAGGGGGGAGGGGAGTATAGGCTATGGGGTTCACATTTCGAAAAACACCGACACCTGTCGTCCCTCCACTCGTTTCGTTCTCCTATACAAGAGGTGAAAAAAAAAAAAAATAAATAAAAGAGTAATGGAGGTGAATTGCTGCAGGCTACCCACCGGTGAACCAAAGTTATGACCGATCTCGTGGGCCAAAGTGACGTGAGAAACGGCCGGCGGTACGTGCTTCCCGTAATTCAGCAGAGTCACTATCCCGGTGTTCAGCGACTTCATGCTGCCGCGATAGTGCTGGAAAGTTCAGACATACATTTCAACGTGTGCACGGTCTTACATCCCTTAATTCGGAAACGGATATGTTCCGAATGTATGTATGCATGTACACGTCGCACAGTGGGACAAGTAGCCTGTTCTAGGTGGACAAAACCCTTTAATTCGACGAGCTCGTAATTTCATCATTTTTTTTGGAAATAAAGATATTGTGTGATAGTTACTAAATAAATAATAATCGAACATTTGTATTCGAACATATAAACATGGATTTTGACCTTCAAACTTGCGTTACAGTAAATCATTTATTAGTGTTCGAAGGTTCCTCGACACTGAGTGTTCAGACATCATCCCCACCACCATGCGCTTGACTGGTTCTACTGGGAAGCCCCCCGTACTCTGATGTAACCTTCAAATAACCTAATCATCATAATTTATTTTAGTATATTTTGTCTTGCTTTAATAATTTCAATATACTTTACCTCAGACAGTATATAAATTACCAAGAAGAAGATATATAAGTTCGATGTAAACTACTTTTAGACGTTTGTCCAGCTAGGTACGCTATTTGTCCCACTGTGCGTCGCAGGGAACCGTAACATTGGGATTTGTGAATCCCCATAAAATTCCCTCGCGAGCTAATACGGTTACTTACGCCGTTCTTTTCGCATACACCGCCAGCGTTCTTCAGATCGCCGGTCCAAGCGAGCCCAAGCGTGCCCATCTCGAAGTCCCTGTAGGTGAACATGTAAGCCAGACAGAACGCGTCGTAATCTTCCTCTGGAACCAACGAAATTACGTTACTACTTGGAAGGCTACCGGATCCGTCCGTGTTAGCACCTTATTTCAAGAGTCGACAGCAGACGTTGGAAACAGGAGGGGTGTTAGGACAGTTATGGAAAGGATCATATTTACCGGAGAACAGCTCCAGATATTTCTCCACGCCATAGTTCCCGGGGAACCGATAATTGGGATCCCTGAGAGCGTCCTCGCTGTGAACTTTCACGCGTTTGATCATGAAGCTGATGTTGTCGGGCCTGCCGTCCTGATTGAAATCTACGGACAATAAAGAAACTAATTCTCCCACTAGCCCCCGATTGGATTCCCCCGACTATCGCGATTGTCTCCGCGGTCTTGCCGCCGGGGGATCAGGATTAAGGGGGCGGGATGGATATCCGAAGGCTCCGAATGTTGACCAACTTCGATAATCCCGTTTCAAACACGATCGTTAAGCGAGTTCTCGTTCCGAGACTTCTGCCTTGCCCGTTTAAATACGATTATTTATGTACACTAAAATTCGCATTTTGGTAAATAATTCGGTTAAATAGAGGTGACAGTTTTTCGTGAGCAAACTCAAGTCACTGTATGTCTGATCAATGGACGGGAAACATCGTGAAGACCTTAATCCGCATTATTCGTTCGGACTGAAGGGGGGTTAGCAAAATCGATGGATCAGAGACAGTGGTTCTTAACCTTTTCAAAGTTACAGAACACTTTTGATTATAAGAAACATTCGTGGAACACTAAAATCACCGAGCCTTAGTGTTAATGCATTATCCCTGAAAATTCAGCCCTCTACAGCCTCGAAGCTGCAGTAAACGAGTTTCTACTGTATCTAGTACGCCGTCTTTCGTAATTTCGCAGAATAACTAGTGGTCCCAAGGAACATCGGTTAAGAAGCACACACTGATCTAGGGGAATCGTACCGGTGTGCTTGTAAATGGAGTTGACCCTTTGCACGTGTCTGGTCATCACCTCGATGCAAGCCTCCTCGGTGCCGTAACGCGCGAAAAACTGATGGTCTGCTTGCAGATAGAGCATACAAGTTGTCTTCCGTGGATCCACCGTTGCACGTTTGTGCAAATGTCTCGCGATCCGATCCCCGTAGTAATGGCCCGTTCTGGAAACGAAAAACGGCTGCAGTTGGCAAATTTCTTACCTCCCGACCTGGGGCCGGGAATGAAAAGCTTTATTCCGTTACACACACACACACACACATATACAGGGTGAGTCAATAAGAACTACTATCAAAAATAATTCGTTATATTACTTCATTAAAACGGCTTTTGATACAACTAATAGGTAGTGAGTTATTGACAGTAGTTCTTATTGACTCACTCTGTATATATACACATACACACAATTTTTCGTTTCGCGATTTTTACGATTCCGCGATACGAAAACGCCCTGAACCACCAGCTAGCTCAACGAAGAATTCGCTGGCTGGCTCTGGTTCGTGTTTTAAAGTGATCCTCGTGATTTCGTCTCTTTCATAGGGACTCACGTTTCCGTACGTGCCGCCGTTGCGGCGTTATCCTTCCTCGATGTTAAAACCCGTGCGCTGTTCTCCCTCGAGTAGAGAGCACCCACGTTCTCGCCGAGCAGAGGTTCGTAAAACGTTCGGGAATCGTTCTCGTGACGTCTGAAAAATGTATAAAACAGTGTACGTATTGTATATTACAGACCACTGTACTATGGTGTCCTCGACGGGCCTAAAACTCGGCCAAGAATCATCCAGGCCCTAGATTCAAGGGGTTATCGACTGGAGTAGATTCCCGAAGAAGTTTCCTCGCGAGGAGTAACACAAAGCCAGTACACTAAGATGGTTCTTATTTACCAAAATACCCAAAATAGTAATTATTCAAATTATCCAAAATAGTTCAATTAAAAAAATGTTTAAACAAATTTTCACTCTTTTCTCCAGCCTGCTTTTTTGTTAATTTTTTTCGAAACCCGTTTGTCGCATGCAAAAAAGTAGTAGAACATAAAAGATGCTGTTTGTGTAGGTTTAGAATTTTTGTCTGACGTGGTTTCTGATACAACCGATAGCTTAGAGGATAACCAACTTCGTCATCCGAAGAGGATCCCTCGAAAGCGATGAAACATTTAGGTTTAGAGTTAAAATAACCGTATGAATTTCTAAATTTCGATTCTGGGACGCAAAGGAAATTCGAAAGTTGAAAATAAGAGCCATCGGTACTGTGCTCACCCAGAGCAGATGATAACGACGACTCGCGAGGGAAGACCGATCAGTGCGCTAACTCTGTAGACCAACCTAGAGAGAGACACAGAGTCTATGCTCCAGTGTTAATTTAATTGTCAGCGATTCGTCTGAGAATGTTTGAGGAACCACAGGGGTTTAAACCTTGTTACAAAGCCCTGGGCTTGGTTCTAACGCGTTTAACGCACGCCTACAAGCATAATGCGTCCCGAGGAATCGGTAACGAAATTAACGCGCCAAGGAACACCGGTGTGTATGTGCTTCGTGTTGATAAACCTCAGACGATGCAGACGTTTAGCGATGAACGTCCTCTATCTCCCTCTCTCGTTATATCCATTTTCATCCTCGGTTAGCGTAACACGATTTACTCACCCACCCCCCCTACCCACCCTCCGGATATTTTAGAGCTGTTATCTTGTTAAGGTTAATGAGCACGCCTATAACGAGGACCTGGAAATCTCAAGCGTCGTTCGAGGACACCTCTCCCTTTAAATTGGAATTTTCATTCTGGGATAAAGGAGGATTTTATGGAGAGTGATCGAAGGTGTACATAGAATTGTTTCAATATTTTTGTCGTACGATCCTCGTAGAAAATGCAGAAAAATTTGTATAAAAGTTAAATGGTATCAGGAATCACACTTTCTGGTGTAACTTTTTTCTATGTGTACGCGTCATATGAAGGTCAACTTTATTTATGCATGGAAGCACTCACCTTCTTATGGAATCACCAAGTTCTCCTCGGTGCAGCTGATGACTAGCGCAAGGAAGGGACCGTCTCGGCGTCAACACGTCCGAAGAACGATAAGTTATGCTGTGATACGTCGGCGATGTGTCCTCATCTTTATTCAAGTATCTGCTGGTGGGCTCGATGTAATACTCCTCGAATCCGGTGACCAGGCTCCCATCGAACAGACCGTCCTCCGTCACGATCCCTTGCACCGTCGCGGTCTCGTCCTCTGTAAATCATCGATTTCCATACTTTCCATAAAAAAATACAAAAACTAAAAATAAACTCAAGTGACAAGAACAGAGGTGATACGTGAACCATATCACCGGCGATATACATTTTCAGCGCCGGATCAAGGGGGGTCTAGTAGCACCGGGCTCCGTTCTGTACCTTTTATTTAGTTATGATTAAATGTTATTTAATTTTATTTAAAATAAATGTCAATTTTTTAAGATTCACATATTTTGTTGTGCTGTATTATAAATTCCCCCCGTTTTTCAACCAAGGGGTCTCCTGAAAATCTGATAGCTCTGGGCCATAAAAAATCTTAATCCGACTTGTACATTTTATACGCTTTTTTTTTACGGTCCGTGATCAACGAACACGAATTGGCTGCAGTGGCTCTCTCGTTACTGACGTAATATCGTTTCTTTCCCGGGGAAACAGCGTGGCGTCACGTTGCAGCACCACCACCACAGAGAAAACAAGCTTCCACCCACGGGAATCTGTTGTTTTCCGCGGGGAGAGTGTAACAAAAATATTTCTTACATCGTTAGTTCGCTCTCGCGAGAATTGAAAGAAAATCGACAGCGGCGAGATGTTACCTCTACGAGGAAACTCGGTTTCCGCTAGGGGAAGATGCAACGTAGGGGAAGGGTCTCCTAACACTTGATAGATTTATTTCAATTCAAGGTTCCTCTGTAGGTGGACCGCAATGGCTGCGTTCGTCAAGTCGCTCATAGGATTCTTTATTGGTCAACGAAGCCTCTGCTCCTTCTACGTTAACCCTCAAGTCATCCCTAAATTCTCCCTACTCGAAAACTGTTTCTTTTCTTGATCCTAATTATCGACTATTAAAAATAGAAAATTATTAAATTGAACGATAAACTAAAAGTCTCCTGCTGTCTTTTAAAATTATGACCAAGAAATGGCTTATTCAAGATTTGTCCCTTTAAGGGTTAACAGACTTTATATTCCCCATAGGAATTCTCCGATATTACAGTCGACGGAACGATCGTCTTTTTCCCAGAGACTTGTTAACGTAGGTAGGGCGTGCAGAGAGACAGAGAATTCGTCGAAAGGTTTGTACACCTAATCGTGCTCTCGCATGGAAATCGAGCGAATCCGTCGTCCGTTCCCTATTTAGATTCCGGGAGCCTCGGCTAACTTCGTTCCGTCTCCCCCGCTTTCGTCGACGGGTCTACGCTTCCGGTTCGAGGCGATAGATTTCCGAGAGAAACTCTCGAATCGAAAATTGTCTCTGGCTCGCGAGAAGAGATCATGGGAAGGGGATGGGGGATGAAACGAGGAATGTACGATAGCCGAGAAAGAAGGGTGGAGAGAGGAGGAGGTGTATCCATTTCCGTCATGGACGACGTCTTCGTCGGGAATTACACCGTTTCGACGATTTCATAATTTCCGGGACCGCGTACAGAGTCCTCCTCCTCCCTTCTGCCTCTTCTTCGTGACTTCGAGGGAAGAACTGGGTCGAGGCTCTTGCGATAGTCGACGGACGAATACTTGCGTAGAATTCCACGAATTTCGTCGCACATCGTCTGATATTTATTCGTTGGAACTGGAACGATCTAACGAACATTATCGTTAAACACGATCGCGTATTAGAGCCGAAAGTCGACTATGTGCTACCAAACGGGATCGTACGCACTTCTACTGGGTTAAAAGTATGGGACCAGGTTTTGATAACTAAAGAATAACCAAAATAATAATAATAAATTATTTTGTACGGGACAAAGCCTATTCAATTATGAAAATATTATATTAGTGTAGGGATAGATTAATCCAAGTAAATAATCGATACTTTTGGTTGCGATATATGCTCGGTATGCATTTATCCTAACAACAGGGCGATTGTTCATAATTAATCGAACGATACACATGCTGTGGGTAAAAATGTAATTTACGGGTCTATAGGGCGAGAGCTCGGGGCCAGCGATGGTTTAGCTCAGTAATTGTCGATCAGTAGAGAAAGAAAGAAAGGAAGGGTGAAAGAAAAATGGTAAATTCGTCGGAACGAAACGGTTCCCCTCGATCGAACGAAAGACGAGCGAATTATCGGAAGGCTTTTCCCTGCAATTAAGTGTTTTAAATCCCCTCGCCGGGAATCGTGAACGTAGGGGGTGGTGGATTCACCCCTCATGCTAATCGATACTCCTCGAACAAAGGAAACGATTGAACAAAGGGGTTCCTCCGGCTCAAACGATTCACCATCCTCGCCTGTAGATGCGGAACCAAGCTCGGATGGAATTACCATTTAATCGAGGCAGGGGGTGAATCGAAAATTTCCTCTTGAACGCCACCAATTCCCGTGGCAATGAGAAACCTGGAGAACGGTGGTGAACACGTTCAACGTTCCGATGAGATTCCAATCCACGGGCTACCAAATGATTTCACCCCCTGCCCCTAGTGGTCTAGAATCAAAATTTAGCAGTTAATACGATTATTTAGCTTAAGAAATCTTCCACGGTTAATGAGAAGTTGACGTGAGTTTTTTGGAAGATAAAACATAAATTTGTGGTGGTAAAGTTAAAACCGAAGGAAAGTGATTTTTATATGCACTGCTTCCGTAACTTATTACATCGTAACAGAATAATGACTTACTGTTCCACCAATCATGAACTTCGGTCCCATACTTTTGGCCGGTAGTGCATAATGTTCATTCCCTAGGACGTGTTCATTTACTGCTGTATCTACCCTATACGTTAAAAAAAAAAAGAATCGTGCCCTGACCCGAACGAAATGGTTTATGAAACCGTATCTATCGTTAAGTTTCAGCGTGGAGTTTCTGTCCGATTGAAACGGTCAGTTTACACACACACACACACACACACACACAGAATCGATACTACCACTCTGATGCTTGCGAAAAATAACAGGCTGGACGGTAGGGAGACGGTCAATCGAGGGAACACACACACACTGGAATGGAAAAAGGGGATATCTCGGGGCTGAGTCGGATATTGGGATTACAAAGAACGTCGGGGGCACCGTTATTAAATTCAGTCTGTACTGTGAACGTCAATATGCGTACAGACTGCAGAAACGACCACGATCCTAACGATCGTCTAGTTATTTGCGGAAAAATCGTACGGTCAAAAGCTCATCGCTGTGCTGTCAACCAATGGCGAACTTTTGACGCTTTGTACACACCTGTGCAAACTGTTCGCCTGCATATACAGGGTGGCCCAAAAGTTAATAGACCATTTAAAAATAGTATAACACTTTTATGTATTAAAAATGTACATTTATGCTTTTATAAAGAATAAATGTACTTCTTGGAAATTATGTCTAATTACTTTTGTAAATTATGTCCTTCAAATGGCCA
Source organism: Dufourea novaeangliae (assembly GCF_001272555.1). Lineage (NCBI taxonomy): Eukaryota > Metazoa > Arthropoda > Insecta > Hymenoptera > Halictidae > Dufourea > Dufourea novaeangliae. The sequence continues at coordinate 597,513 of NW_015373917.1, read as the reverse complement.
TCATTTTGTTCTTGACAGTGGCGGGATTTTTCTAAAAATGTATTATATTTTAAAATGGTCTAGTGATTTTTGGGCCACCTTATACATACACTGTCTAGCTCTTTCGACCAGTGGTTTATTACACTGAGATCCATGTGGCTCTGTTTTCTATCCGGACGGAGATGAGCAATAAACTTGGAAACGAGAGACCAAACGGGATTCGGTGGATGGCCGATTCGGCTGTTAAAGGGAGTATTTACGAGGGGAGGGGGCACATTCTCGCTTGACTTGGCGACCTGACCAATTACCCGGAATTGTTCCATTCGAGGCTGGCTTTAAAATGCCTTACGTGAAAACGGCAGAATCAACAGGAGCACACCGCGACGAGACGCCACCATTATTACTCTTTCTGGACGTTTTAATGGCCAGCCGAAAAACTGCCTTCAAAAATATTTGTTGCCAGGAGACACGGGGAGGGGGTGCTTACAAATACAAGAGTATTATTTAATTATACAGGGTGTTTCAGCTAACTTGATCACCTCGAATAATGAGTTAACGTACACTTGGTCTATACCACGGTCACCTTGATTTTTGTTAACGGATTGACCTATCTTTTGTACCATAGATCGATAGAGTATTAAATTCCGAGTAAAAATGTGTTGACCTTCGTACGTTCTAAACCTAATAGTTAACGAGATGTTTAGAAAATAATCACTGCATTGAAGTTGAGGGGCATCAGTTCGAGCACCTATATCTTCCACTCTAGTAAGTACATATTAAAAATTATTTTCTAAATATCCCACCAACTATTAGGTTAACATAAGAAAAATAAACTCTTTTACAAGGAAAAAAATTGTTGTTTTTCCACTTATGTGTAAATTCTTTTTGTCATTTCAGTATTTCGAAGTAGTTTAAAATATTAATCATTCAAATTAAATTGATAAAAAGTCACCATATGGAAGAGCTGGACACGACACGAAACACGTGAACTACCTTAAATCTAAAGAGCTCTGCAGTCAAATGGTTAATGGTCCTACGGCAGAGTCGCGTCCGAACTGCTACGACTGCAATGAAAGACTTCGATCTGTCTTCGACGATGGTCCCGAGGATATATCGGGCGTATAAGTATCGACGTGACGAAACGTTCTCATCTCGACACAGGAGGGGGGGGGGGGGGGGAGTGTTTGTCCGATTCGACTAGTTATCCTTGAAAGCACGACGACAACGACGGTTGCTTTCCCCCTGTCCGCGGAATCGCACATCCTGTGCCGACTCCCGCCATTCTTCTTCCCAGGTCTCTGTATTCACTTCGTCGATTACGCGACGTCGACGTTTATCTCGCGCTTTCGGCATCGAATCCGCCAGCATCGAGGGATTAGAACGTCGAATTCGCTTCTAGGACACAACAGACGGGAGAAGAAACAACAACTCGGCTGATCTGTGGGAAAGTTTCTTTGCGCAAACTTCGCCTTAAGCCGTGTTCCCACTTGTGCAATTCCTCCCCCACCTCCCTGCTGAATATGTGACAGGAACCAAAGAAATTTCCCTTCGTTGAAAAGGTGAAGGATGACTTAACAGCTCTTGGGCACCACGGGAGAAACTTTGGAGCCGTTTTCAACCGAATGGATGCGAATATCGTTATCTATTGTTAGTTTTACTGCGCTTGTGATGTTACGAGTCACAGACACGTGGTCAAATGCGAAGAGGAAAGTACGAATCAGGCAGAATTGTATTCCAATGATTATGTATGCCTGGAACATACAGCGTCTACGAATGGTGGGGGACGAGCAGGAATCAGTGTTGGGTGGAAATTATTGTATATTACTTTGATTGGTTGATCCTTATAAAGCCGTCGAATCGTATCTTTATCTTTTTAAGAATCAACTAATCAAAGTTCCGTACGATAAGTTCTAGTCAACACTGGTGGGACTTGATGGAACTCGAGAGATTTCTCGAAGTGGTTGAAAGTATTTCATAAAGCCACTTCTCCGCGTTCTCCTTCCATCCCCCCACGAATTCTCTGCAAATTGAATCTCAGCTTATATTTCTTAATTACGCATTCCTCGGGCCGGCCGGTTTCACGAGAAAAAACACCCTGGTTCATCTCTCAGTGTCGTCTTCCTTTTTCCATCGCGTCGTCACGTATACTAATCGCATTAATGAAACGCGATCTAACCGTTTCTACGGGAAAAGGAAAATCATTTTTTTCCGTTTTCATTTGTAACCAACTATAAGCATAGAAAGAGGAAGAATTAAGAGCGTGGTAGCAGCAGCCCCCTCTTCCTCACTCACCTGTTCAATATTCTATTACGCGACCGACCGAGGATTGAATCGGCGGGAAGCCGGTTAACTCGGTGTTAATTCGGACACCTGCTCGCAGTCGAGACAAACGTCGTCTTGTACTCCCTGAGCTGCTTTTGATCGGGTTGTGGGGATTATTTTAACGCGCAGATGTTCGATCGTTCAAATTATGGAGCCCAGTGGGAGGGGAGATCCACCCCTTCCTTCGATACACCTTGGCGAAAATATTTTCCACCGACGGGAGCTTCTCCACCAAGTATGTATGCGCAAGGTGTATTCTACGGGAGGAGGGTTTTATTTACGACGTCTAGACGGTGAAAAGAACCGAGTTCAATTGAGAGAGGCGAAGTTGGATGAGGACGGAAAGATCGAACGTGGCCTGGCGAGGGAGGGTGGTCATAATCGGTATTCTTCTTTGATTAAATTCGACAGAAATCCGACGTGGACGAGTACGAACGCGGACGTTATTACGCTTCCTGTGCGAACGTGCCTTTAATTAAACCATCCAGCTCTCTTGCCACCCCGTTTCACCGCCAGGGGGTTGGTACACGTCCGTGAGCTTCACGCGGAAAAGAATAATCAACTCCTTTTCTTTTCCAATTAAGAGCCGCGGGGAAATATTCTATTTCGACGGCTAAACGCCGCTCGGGAATCCGGTTTAATTTAATTTCATTCGACGAAGTACTCACGGGGGGTGGGGGTGAGTAGTTCACTGACACGGGAAAGACTTTGATTTTATCGATATTCCGTAGGATGATAGAATAGATATTTCTAATGATATGTGTGAAATACTAACCGTATTTACTTGATAGGTTTGAAGATACGATTAATTAAAGTTACATACCTAGTCATATATGTACAGTAATTTCTCCATTAGAGGGACGAACTCGAATCTGTTTCGGAGCATTCATGCCAAGGCACAAACGTTTTTAACCCCTCATAAATTTGTTTTTTTTTGCCCGAAGTTGATCCTCTGCTTAGCTTTTCTTTACTCTGTTTTGATTGGTTCCACAGGGGGACTCCCCCAGTGGCGGGGATAACTGTATATAACTTTAATTAATGACACCTTAAAAATTATCAAGTAACTACGGCTAATATTTCACGCATATCATTAGAAATATGTTATCTATCATCCTACAAACGATCTATAAAATCGTGTTAGGAGTGAGTAGTTTACTGCGCGGGAAACTCAATCAAGGAAAATGAGGGGTGGAATGAACAGAAAGAAATAAAAGAAGAATGCTTCGAAACGGTGCTCGATTCGTAGGCACACGTAGAGACGACAGGGGAAACGAGTCTGATCGCGTGAGGGGGTGGGTGGGTGGTGGATACGAAAAGAACGACGCGATAGAGGAAACGGAAGAACGATTGGAAAAATGGGAGAAGGCCGCGTGTGCAGGGGAATAGAGAGAGCTTTCACTTTAGAGGGGTAGGGGGTGGAGTAACCGGGGCCGCTTTCACGGAGGAAAAGCTCTGGCGCTCGTTAGTGGAAAAATCCAATTTAGCTGACGAACAGTTAGCGGGAGAGACCGGGGTCCCGGGCCAGGGTGAACTCTCGCGGAGCCAACGAACAATAGGCGGGAGACAAACACAGAGCGAATAACGTTCGACGGAAGTTGTTTTCATTGATTAACAATCGAATTACGACCAATCGACGGTCCATTGATTTGAATCATCCTGTGTATATACATATACACTGACGGCCAAAAGTGTGGGACCAGATCTGGATATTAAAGAATGTCAAAAATATTATTCTGCAGAGATTTGGTAGAAGTAGTATGCTAAAACTAATTGGATATCATCTGTATATGTACAAGTATTCAATAACTTTTATTATATTGTAACAGAATAATGAGTTACTGTTCATGAACTGTGGTCCCATACTTTTCGTCGGTAGTGTATATTAGGACTGTTACGAATGGTCTAATAGAAGCAGCATTTGGTATTCGAATCGTTCGAATAATTCGTATTATTCACTCTATATGTATAGCTACAGTGAGCAAACTGAGGCTACCAAAGCTACTTTGTGCGACTCTGCACACAATATTGAGTCGGATTGCCATTTTTCCGAAACTTTTATATTAATAATCTAAAGTACAAAATATAACTATAATTTACAATAATATTTTCCGTAACTCTTGGACATTCAAAAATCTATGAAAAGTATTAGATGTGGCTCTTATTGTCGAAGAACTTGCCTAAGTTATAAAAAGGTTCTCACGCGCGGGAGTCGCCGAAGGCCCTTCTAAAAGGGTCACTCACTTCATTTTTCTTTCCCTCTGATTCTTGTGCCTCACCGTTTCAGTCTGTTTTCAATAGCGACACTTTTTAATTAGTCATATCTCCGACGATGTTAATTAATTCCATCGACTGCCAGAGAGCATATCTATCGACGAGTCGCGGAGCTCCTGGCAAGGCAGCGTTGTTAACGGGAAATACATACTTCTACTTTTTTCGTCGCTCTGTCTATCTGTCTGTCTCTCCTTCGCTAGATTCGTTCCGTGTAATTAGCGAGCGCCGGAAGTAATCGCGAGTTCTGCTCCTGTGCGCAGCACCTCTGTTTTCCGCTGGCTATATTTCTTCTTCTCGCCAGTCAAGGCACGAAATCGACCACTTTTTTCTTCTCCGCAAGACGCTACCATTGGAAGAATTGGTATATACATATATACTTCCTTCAATCTCGCGGGATATATTGTTTTTCCGAATTGAACCGTTCTACAGTGTAGTATTATCCCAATCCAGCTTTAAACTGAAGAAAAAGCTGATATATACACATATTTTTTGGTTTATATCAAATCTGAAGGAGTCCAGAACTATAAAAATTAACTTTTAAAATAATATTCTACAGAGATTTGATAAAAGTAACTTTGCCAAAATTGATTAGAAATGATTTGTACATGTATCGATTCCCTAACTTTCGTTATATCGTAACAGAATACAGTAAATCCTCGATGAGTGTTCAGACGTCGCACCCACCACTTGACTGGTTCCACCTGGAACCTCCTCAGTGGTGAGGATGACATCTGAACACTCAAAAGCCTTTGAACACTCATCCAGGATTTACTGTAGCCTTCGAACACTAATCAAGGATTTGCTGTAGCTTTTGAACACTCATCTAGGATTTACTATAACGACCTACCGTTCTATCAATCATGATCTCTGGTCCGATACTCTCGGCCGTTAGTGTATCTCAAATAAATTTCTCCGATAATTTTCATAGACTAAATTACTTCGACAAACTAATGGTTAAATTTATTTATCATCGACGATAATGAACCTGGTAGCGTTAATGAAAGCTGGTCCCCGATATTCCACACAGGCTACCCAACAATAATCCTATACCTTGATCATTCAGGCAGTTTGCAAATTTGCCTGGACGGACGGCCAATGTCCTGCTCGTTTGTTGATTAACCATCGGATTACGGGTGTTCGTGGGCGTTGTTTTAAATCACCCTCCACAGTTTCCAGCCTCCGACGGGGACCACTCGGATCATTGACCAGGCTCGCGGCCTTAATTATCGGTGACGTTCGATGGTTACGCGACGGTTCGCGAAAATGATATGCCCCTGTGTGTGAGTAGACATCAAATTGGGGGCTTGGTATCCACCCCTTTCGCGTCACGGTTCACAAATCGAGGAACAGAGATAGAGAAAGACGCTTGAAACGATCGTCATTAGGCGACGGAATCACGAAGGAGTTAAGGTGCCTTTAGCAACCCGAAAAAAAGGTGATAATTAGGAATTTTTTTTAAAAGAACGAAAAGAAGATACGATAAAAACACTTCCTGGTCTTTAATTATTATAGATTCGAGTAAATAAAAAAAATATTTGTTTCAATATTCCTGCATTGTGGGTGGCGCTAATCGTGTCGATGCGAAATTCCACTACATACAAACGGTGCTCATCATAACGTAAAAAGTTAAAAAATATTGAAACAACATTTTTTTTATTTTCTTGAATCTGTAATAAATAAAGACCAGGAATCTTTTTTACCATATCGTCTTTGCTGTTTTTAATAAAAAATTGCTTGAGTGTCACCTTTTTCTTCCGGCCGTTAAAGGGGATCTTAAGGAGCCTCTCCCGGAGGAGGCGAAGAAACAATGGACGAAAAATCGTAGGGAAATGGAGGCGAGAACAATAGCCGGGGCTAAAAAGGATGAGTTCCTTCGGCGGGAAACGAGAGGTTAAGAGCCTGGCGAAGACGAAAGGGGTGAGGATGCTATGCCACTCTGAAATCCCGGCTTAATTAGCCAAAGTACCGGCGCGTTAAGTACACATTTTATCTCCGCCATTTCGTCCCCCGTAATTTGTAACCCTCGAGTGTGAAAAGCTCCGTACCAGGAGGCAAAAGGGGGGGATGGAAGCACCGTCGGTTATGAATACGTCGAGCCGGAGACTGGCTAGTGGCCAGAAGAACCTGCCGCAACTTCGTCCCCGAAACTCATCCCCCCTCCTCGTCGACGTCGTCTCGAAATTAATCGACTCGACTCAGGCAAAGAAAAAGCGGATAGCAGCTGAACTGGCAAGAAAGACCTCTAGAATGGGCAGGGGAACAAGGATTTGTATACATATACGCGACGTCTGGATCCTGCTTTTGCTGGAATTTCCTCGATAAAGGATTGTAACCTTTGTTGTGAACCTTGGACTACTTACTGAGGTACTAGGTAGCATGAAAACTTTGATTTTTTTTTTTAAATAAAGCAGATTTGTAAGAGAACTTAAATATTGGGCAATTTTTTGGTCTTGCTAATGTTCGGTTCTTTAGGGTGAAACCACCCCTTGAAGGTTTATGTGTGTTTTATGATTCCCCTGTATATCTTGACAACTGCAGTAAATATAAAAAAAGAGTTATGTTGAAAATTTAATGCATTTTTATGCTCTGTAGGGGTATGTAATAAAATTGTTAAATATTCTACAGTTCAATTAATGCATAAACTGAAAGTTTTCGAAGTTGTGACATGCGGCGTTCTTCCTGACAGCTGCAGATATACATATAGTCGTTCTCATGAAATATATTTCCTTGCATTTGCAAGATCACCTTGTTTGTAATTATCCCAAGTGACTTGCCAAGCATCATCGTGTGTCCCTGGGATTCCCCATTATCGTAGCCCGTCGATCGCTTGTTTCCGGCCGATGCAATTACACGCAGGTACACATCGTCAATTAGCCAAGTTCAATCGGTAATCGGATTATCCTGTGATACGCGTCAACCTGCACGCAGTGCATTCCGTGCGTCATGTGTTACGCCCACACACACGACTCGATCGAAAAGTCGTCTTAATTTAACCCTTCCTCGAATTACGGGGACCGCTGGGGTCCTCCCGAAATGTTTAAAATAATATAATTATTTGAAAACTTGTGTAATCTATTATTTCATCAAGTTTTTAACTGTTACAAAGAAAATTCCTTCGGACGTATCAGTTCCAGAAATAATGGTTTTAGAATACCAGATTTGGGATCAATCAAAAAAAATTATTACTTTATTGTAAAGATTGGAATTTCCACGTTTAATCAATTGGAAATGGTGAAGTACTTTCCTTTATCTTTGATAATGTCCACCCAATATCTCGATAATGAATTTGCCCATCTCTGTAGAAAACTATCTAAATTTAAAAATCCGAATAAGAATTACTCGTTGCGTATCGTTCGAGTCAACAAGATAAACTGTCGATCGTAACGCGGTTGTTCCGCGACCGACCATTTCATCTTCCGCGATTCCCCAATTGGACAGCCCTGCGAGCGACCGATTATCTGCATCGGTCTATGGTCGCGGTCGATTATAATTTCCACCGCGTAATGCCTCCTGTTCAGCTTTTTATGGTCACCTGTCATTTGCTTCTGGTTGTTCGGTCTCGTGTAACATTGTTCTGTGATTGATCAACGGACTTGTTAATGAAAAGCATCGTTCACAAGACCACGGACAGCCATGGGCGTAGCCAGATTATCAGTCAGGGGGCAAAAATATTAACACATGGACTGCCACAGTGGAAAAGGCTGTATGTAGCCAGACACACTTTATTTTATTTTTAAAGTCATAAATCGTTAAAAATGTATGCGTTTGTTAATAGAGGTTGTTGGTCGTGTCTCAAATTATACTGCACTATTAAATGTTAGGCAAAAATTTTGTAACTCTGGGAAGTAAGGGAGTGGGGGCAAAATCCAATTTTTTCCTTATACGGTGAGGCAAAAGCCACTTTTCCTTTTTTTAAGATCCCTGGCTACGCCCATGGTGAGAGTTAAAAGTACGTATACACCTTACAAATGTGAGTTTCGTTGTGATACATGATTTTGTTAATCTTTTCAGGATGACTAGGGAACCAAAAAATTCAGGCATCGAGTTTCGAGCGCTGCTGCTGCGGTTTCAAACCCGGTTCGACTCTTATTCGACACACGAAATCATATCGCGCAGGAGAACACGTTCCCCTTTTGCGAAATCAGATAGTTCGATATATATTTGTTTCCATATACATACAGGGAAAAGGTAGCCAGAACACGCGCCTGCTATCGGAGGAGCCAAAACGAAATCCCCCCCCCCCGCCCGTGTAACAGTTACTCTTCCTTTATATCCGAGCCAGTTGCGACACGGCTTATTTCCCCGCCAGCTTCCAATTATTTTCATTCCTTATCAGTCCTGGAATAAACATCCGACTCGAAAAGACCACCTCCGCGCGTGTGGACGATAATGGAATAAATTTCCAAGCTCCGCTTGTTTTTGAACTCCTCGCCGAACAGTCGAAAGTTTAACCCTTTAACCTCTTGAAGGAAGGATAGGTTAGTCTTTCCTTCATTCAGAGGTTATTCCAAAATTGTAAATAAAAAAGGGATATCCTACCAATTGATTGTTGGTAATATTTATAAATACAGTTCAATTAAATGCAGCCGAAGAATAAAACAAAAATTCTTTCTATTCTTCGTACATCCCAGAAGAGTATTCCAATATGACCTATAAGTCACATTTGGAAAATCATATTTCCAGGGGTTCTGTCGTGGAAATACAAATAATTATTTTCCCGAAAGAGGTGTTTGGACGTTAAAGGGTTGGTATGTTTTAGAGAACAATTGTGATGGCTCCACACCATGTTTCCCGCGACTTTCACCGACAAACTTCCCCTCGTGTATCCTTACAACAGCGTCCTAATTAAACAACGAAGCCTGTTTTTCAGCCGCGAGTACTCTCCCTCGACGGTGGAATAACTTCATGATTACCAATTACAAACTGCTTTACCCTCCAAGGGGATAACAACGAGCGACGAAATCTGCATTACCGACCGGTACAATTCAAACCCCCGCGAAACCAGCGATATGCAACCCGCATTGCAAAGAATTTTCAACTAGCATTTTTCCGTGAAGTTTCGATCGAAATCATAAGTCGAACACGTTTGCCAACCGGAGCTAGACGCACAGGAGGTACATATTCGAAAAAAAAGAAAGAAAATATTTTGCTCGGTCGAAAAACGAACACATTGGGGGTGAAGAACACGTAACTCGTGGAACTTTGAGGGGGAAAAGGGGTTGGCACGTGTGTATATCAGGCGTGTACATCGTTCGAGGTACACGCCGGTCGGGACCTCTTGCTCGTGTACCACCTTGAATAGGATGTCTGGCTCGGTTCCAAACTACTACGAGAGGATGACCATCGAAATGAGATTTCCCCAAGCTGAATCGCGTCGCGAGGGGAATGAGAGGACCGGCGAGGATTACGCGTCTTTCGTCGACGAACGTCAATCGGCGAATGGTTCCGTTGGACGGCCGTGGTCTAGCCAAGAGAGTCAGCAGTTCCCAGTAGTTCATTTCAGATTCCATTTACTTGCAACGGTAGAGCCAGTTCGCGTGCGCGCGTATTCCACCGAAAACACGCCGTTTCGAGAGCGTTTCCAATCGAATCGGAATTCTCTGGGCCGACGGAACGAAACTCGAAAATTGACGGTGGCTTGATCGGTGTCGAAAATCCGAACGCTTGAAGCCTGGAGGGGGATCCTTTCAAAGGGATATGAATGTGTGCGCTCGGGGCTTTGAAGTCGACGGAGCTTTGACGCTCTTTCATGTTATATTGTGTATTAAACCTGAAAAGTCGATTTCTGAACTCGATTCATGATTTCCACCCCCCTCCCCTGTCGCGACAAGTTTTAGAATTTAGATATTTTTGCTATTTTATTATAGTAGACTCTCGATTATCCGGCTCCAGTTTAAAGATGCGTATCCATTTGTTGCGTATCACCATACGTACATTTTTATACAAGTGGATACGCACCTTAATGGGTCTCTGTTTAATCACATTATTGTTGACATGAAAACAATTGAATAGAAAAAAAATTATTGACATATTCCGTGATTATTCGCTTCTTTCCGACCGAATGAACTTTTTGTTGTTTTTGTCATTGTTTAAATAGTTTTTCTCTTGCTAATTTTATTTTCTATTCATACTAATTTTTTGAGTACTGGATGTTTGGAACAGACTTACCCAATACGGTGCCCACGTACGAGTGCGACGTATCGAAGATGATCGGTCCATTAGTGTCCTCGAACGTCGCGTCTTTGCTGAATAGGCTCCTGTCTCGAATTAACCGTAACGTCCATTGTCTGTGACAAAAAAATAAAAAACACCGATCGTTATTCACAACGTTCCTCTAATTATCGATCAGCAACCACGTGATAGTAATTATGAACCTTTGTTAATCCTCCATAGGCAAACATATTTCATGAATTGTATTTGAGGCTAAGCCTCCATTGTGGAACTTTCCAATAGTGGGGAAGAAGCATTTGCGGTAGAAGCATTTACCGTAAAGAGATCTTCGAGCAGTTATCGAGACTTTACTGTGTATTGTATATTATTTGTGTGTTATCGAGAGTTGAAATGGTTGCGTGATTATGTTATTCTTTGCGTTATTCCTTTTATTATTCATTCCGAATTGTTTTGTCGTATCGTTATCGTCCAATCGTTTTTGTGTCGTATTTAATTCCATCATAACTAACTAACTAACTAACTAAATAATTTTAGATTTGACAGAAAAGATGATCCAACATCAAGAGGAAACCGAGAAACGGAGACTCGCGAGACAATTATAGCGAGTAGACCGTACGTGTGTTCACAGGGGATATCGCGAAAGAGTTTCATTTCCCTGTCCGCTCTTTCCCAGAAAATTCCGTTTATGCAAATGCCGTCTGATCCTCTCATTCTCCGAAACGGGGGGAATGGAATCAACGTTTTATGCGCGGACCGTGGATTCTCCCTCCTCCTTTCGCTCTTATCGGTCCTCCCCGAGCGGATTCGCGAGAAGTTGAAGCTAGCGACGTTCGAGGATGAATCACAAAGGGAGGGGGAAACCTTCGAAGTGCCAACGTCAGGCAACCTTGGCGATTCTGCTTTGGATAGCCAGCAGCAGCCTCGACCGGGTCGTTTGACGGATGATCGAGCTGTCGACAGCCAGGAAGGGTCAATGGTAACAGGTAGCCAAGATGATGAGCAAGCTTTTCCACGGTCGAACGAATGGATCGCCAGAGTCATCCGAATCGGATCAAGGGGAGGGGCTAGAGGAGGCTGCAGCCCCAAGCCCCACGTTCCAGGAGGCACTGTTCTAAGACTTCGAGCCAATAAACAATAAGAAAAATTGAAACAAAAAAATATTTTTATATAATTTAAGCATGGTTGCTTATGTCCCAACATCGTTTACTCTCAGATTACCAATAGTTTCCTTTAAAAAAATTTTGCCAAAATCGTAAAATTACTCAGAGTAAAACATAATTGAACTAAAATAATATTCTGACACATTTTATACAAAAAATGTCTGTGCAACTAGGCATTTTTTAAATTGTAAAACCTTGTGCTTCAAAGTGTCAATTGTTTCAATTATTTTTTACACTGTAGTTCGTGCAAAGTGTAATTGTTCCAAAGATTTGTACTACAAGGTCAATAAAAATATTATTTCTCCAAGTTACACAGGGTTTTCTTTGAGTAGTCAATTTTACGAAAGTTTCACAGTGAAATATCTCATAATCTAGGGTTAATCGGGCCTGCGTTCGATCCGTTTGGTCCCAATTCCAAGTGATTCAGCGGTTTCAGCTCAAGATCAGGCCCCGATGATGTATATGTATATCCAGTTGGATGACACGTTCTTCATCGCGATTAGGCCTCCCATTAGCTCTTTCCTCGAAAGTCACACGGCGTGACGAGGAGAGAGGGCATATTAACGGACGTCTGAGTCGAAGGACGAAACCAAGGAAACGACAACGCAGGCGGATCAACGTCGTTCGACCGAGTCAGAGACGAGGCATATTAAATTTAGAGACGTGAAAGGATTCGAGTTAGCCTACCTAGACGAGTAATGTGACATTGAAACGCGGATCGGCCGCGATTGCGTATGGGAAGCAGAGAGCTCGCCACGGCGTATAATCCCGGATTCGCGGATAAATGGATTGGGGTTTAATTAAATTCACGGTGTATAGCCGAGAGAGACAACGCGGGATCAGCCGAACCGCGGACAAAATAATTCTAGTTCCGTGCTCTGATTTCGATCATCGCTGACTACTATAAATTTTGTGCATTTCTAGCATATCTGATCGTTCGAAAGTCAATACAGTATGATACTTCAAACGTGATCAATGAGATTTTTATTTTATTTAAGGCCTGATAGTGTCGTTAATAATGTAAATAAAGTTCGTTTAATTAAATATCAAATATTAAATATCAAACGTCCGCAGTCTGATCACCACGAATCGTGGATAGGGATCGGTGAGATCTACACTTAAAAATGAATTAGAATTAGAACGTACCAAATTATAACTAACTAGCTAGGAATATGGCAAAATAAATGATTATTATTACCAGCTGAAAATCGACCAGCAAAAAACATACAAAGAGACAGTAAATCCATAAAAGGACCGGTTGTGACCACAGCTCGGATAATTCCCATTCGACCTAAGCAGATTTCGCTTCGAAAAATCCCTGTACTGATGTTTCCCAAGCTGAGACAACGTCGAGGCGAGACAGCCGCGAAAAGGATCTTTTCCCTGCCCCCTCTGTCGCTGTTCCTTGTCTCGTGGAAAGAATTTAATACGGGGCGCATTAGCATAAAGAAACAGAGAAACGTGGTGAGGAACGAGGATCGACGTCGCGCGCGGAGCATTAACGGAAGAGCAACAATTAGTCGCGGATCCTTATACCTACACTGTTCCCCCTCTCTTTACCTGTCTCTTCGCAGAGCGCATCTACTGCAATTATTCTGATAATTCGATACCAGCGATAACGGTGAACCTTGTTTTCTTCCTCCTCCGCAACCCAGGTGCACCACCGTTCTTTGTCCCTTAAAATCGGTCCCGTTAAGAAGCACCGATACTACTACGGGAGGAACGAGCGCGAGGTTATACACACCACGTCGTAAATTACGTTTTCTTCGCGGATATAGCCGCGTGTTTTTGCCTATCTGACGGCTCTAGCCGTAATTCGTTTAACCCTTTTACTACCAATGTCGGATATATGGGTTATATGCGAGAAGGTTCACAGGTAAATACTAGTGTAATATACACATACACATATGTGTAGGAAATTATATACATATAGGTAAATATTTAGGTCCAATCATTCACGAAGAAACGTTACTACATTAAAAAAATTAGAATTCCTAACTTTTCATTATATTTTATTCGTCACTCGAAATCTGTCATCTAGATAATGACTTTGCCAATCTCTGGTTAGCATCGACTGGTCCGAATGCTTCGAGGTTCCCCTATTCACAAGATCAAGAGGAACGATTCTAATCCTGAAGAAAATTGTCCACGGCGGTACAAGTCCCCTGTCCACGTGAACACATGTAAATTCATTTCTCGCTGTAGCATCTAGACGTGTATAATCCCCTGGGCGGATTTCTCGTAAACTTTGCTCACTTACACATCGACGCACACGGCCCAGAATCCCCTGTAACGAATCCAATAACCAACGGCCGTCCGCAAATCCGATTTTCCTCCCCCTCTTTCTCCCCTGTGGCGCGACGGAAAGCGAGGAATCTAATAAATTCCGTGTATTTATTCGTCGAACACGATTCACCAGGAGGCAACAACAAACGTGACGGGACGCTTTAACGCGCGCGCGCGACGAATTTCCTTTCCCTCTGGTGATTGATGCTTCCATCATGGACGCTTAACCAACACGGACGAAGGCCGAACGGTACACGGGCCGATTTTGATTGATCGTTTTCGCGGCTGTTTGACGAGCTCGGCGACGAATCGACGACGCTCGTCGAGCGTGGATATTGCAAAAAAAAAAAAAAAAAAAAAAGAACGTTGAACACGATTTTCTGGAATTTAACTTACACTGTTACGTTAACATTAACGTTACGTTACACTGTCTTTCGTTGTCTCTGTGTGTACATAATATCCACCGGCAGCAGCGGTCATTAGACGCCTCCGTGCGGAGCAACGTGCTGGAACTGCGTTGGTTGGGCTCAATCTGTGCCTACGTAAGGGGGAACTGGATTCCCGGGACTATATTCGGAAGTCTCATGGGCAAAGAATGCGATTGTACGGTTGTGGTCTCGACACGAGGAGGACGAGTTAACTCGTCGTGCTCTCTAGAGTGGAGAATGTTTGAACCGAAGAAACCATAGTTTCCATATTATACATACTATCTCTCATAATAAGTAGGACGAAGGGCCAAAATGTCGCCCCTAAGGTCTTTTGGTTCTTGCAAACTAATACACCGTATATTAAGCCAACGTCTCACAGGTACGATCTAATTTTCGCAGAAGTTATACCTCTTATAGAAGTACCAAACCTAGACTAGATCGTAGAGACCAGAGAGAACTTCCAAGTTCTACACCGGAAGTAGATTGACCAGAGGACGATTCCCCGTGCAATCCCCCCATGATCTCATTCGCGATGTTCACCCTCAGGCCACGAAGAAATTCATCCTTAATTCTACGGTATTACCACGAACACACCAGTAATGCTCCGGTGGAAGAAGAATACGCCACGGAAAGCCAGTTGGAAATGTACCGGAAAGAGCGAGTCGGGTTCGAGTCGTAAAGTCCCCCTCTCCCAAGAGGGGTGGAGGGGTTCTTAAATAACACGGGGACGCTCGAGAAAAATTATGTTCCCGTATACTCGCTCCGTTGCCCACGTACGGGCAGTAAAGACACCGGGGCAGCAATATCCAAATAGGAAGAGTTCCTGAAAAAGGATGTCCGCTACCCGACAAAGCGTGGGGTAATGTCTCCGTCCGCGATAAACGCGTCGTTCGTGCATGCAGAATCAAAGGGTGGTTTTGGTTCACCCTCGCCTCTGGGGGGGAGATTTAATTGTGTTCTTATTCGGTGCAGTTCAACTGACAGTTGCGGCTCGATTGTTCTATTACCGTGTACAGTATCGTATTCTTACTAGTATCATTCTTTCAAGTTCTGTGTAAACTAATTTCAATTTTTTTTCGAGAATGTAACTGAAATTCAGCGTTAAAGGAATATCGAGAAGCATGTTAAAGAAACCCAAAACCGGGTAACCTCGTCCAAGAAGTACTGTTCGCATGCAGAACAGACTCAAAACAGCTAGACAGAGAAGCAGTCGTACGGGTGGCAGTTTTCCCTCCTTCGCCATTATCTTCGCCAGTTCGTACCAGGTGCATCGTGGCGGAAACACGCCGAGGGCAGCAAAGGACGTGCGGGTTAGGGGAGGGGTCGAAGAAAAAGAGGAGACACGGTTGGTACGACGCGTCGTGGACAGGAGAGAGGAGGAGGAGGAGGAGGAGGAAAGGCTTCTCCAGCTACCCATAGCCGCTGCTTTACATTTTATTGCCTGCCGTGAATTCGACCGATTTACATAAAGAGACGAACGCTGGTCGTGGTATTCGCGGGGGCGAAGGGGTAAAGGGGGGTGGAAGTGAATTTCCACGGTGTCGCGGGAACCGCGAGAGTTCAGCTCTGAAACGTCTATCTGCGTACCATGGCCAAACGAATTTCCGGCACGCGGGGGCGAGCTATGCGAGGAGAGGCCAGGCCACCTTCGGAGACAGGATCGACGGGAATACTCTCTCGGCCGCGAATTGAAACGGAGACGCGTGTGACCCGACCGGTTTTCTGGGCGCGGCCCGAAAAAAAAACGCTGGTTCTGTTTCCGTTCACCAAACACGTCGCACGACACACAGTGGTGCAGAATCAAAATTTAGATGATTAAAGGGTCGAAAACAAATTTCTGTTGTCATCCAGAAAACATAGATTAACTTATTGTTAAACGTGGAAGGTTAGTTATATACTTTACACTTCCTATTATCAATCTCAGGCAAAGATAGGGGAAAAAGAAAATCCCCAAAAATTCATACTTTCATAAATTATATATCTGCATCTCACTCCGAGGTATCAAACTTTATATATAAATTTCAACATCGTTAATAACAGTTTAGTAATTTTTTGGAAAAATCCTCTTACTATAATAAACTTATTAAATGGTATTTATACGCTAAACTGATCAGGAATTGGGTTCTGCTTAGGACCTCGGTCCGTGACGATAATTGATCGATGTTTTATCTTTGTCCGCGAAACTTTCGTCTCAGGTCGTCCGATAAGCCCTGACCCATCATCCTTAATCGGGGAATTTCTACATTCACTAAATGAAACTTCGCCATCCGAATAATATCCTATTTGGTAAGGATGAATGTGACCGAGAGGAACGAATGATTAAACGGTTGATCACCGTGGTCAATTTCACGGTTTAAAATAGAATTTCGCGGGGGCCATTTTGTGTATCCGGTTTCGGGAACGCCTGAATAACAAACGATTCGCTGGTTACGAAAATTAATACTATCTGGGCGGCGTGTGTAATTAATTTCATTTAAGGGGAAAACTTAGGAAACCGAATATAACATAATTTTCGGCAAACAGAGGGAATTATATTCTCCCCACCCCTCAGTATATCGCTTTCAAATGTCATCAAAGCTTTGTTTCCCCGGGTTTGATATAGCGCCAAGTATCCTGTGCAACCCTGTTAATCTACTCGTACATCTACAACCACCCCACCACCCCCGCTTTTGCGGCCCGCGACACGTACACAGGAACCCACGGCGTCTACCACGAACTTGACCTTAATTGGATCTAGGCCTATTGACCTAACCAGACGATGCTGCGAGTACACTGATACGATTACGTGGGAACTCTGATATCACACACCAGGATATATCGTGTTCTCGTTAAACCGACGGCTTTCGATTATACGAATTATCGGGTCGTCCCATAAGTATATAACGCGAATTCTCTTTATGGTTGTGAGAAGGTGAAGTAGAAAATCGCAGTTAGAACTAATATTTATTTTCTACGTGTATATAGTTTCCCTCATTTTATACAAAATTTCGCCATCTTCTGAACATATTTTTCGATACCAACTTCCAGTTTCCCTTCCACAAACATCAAAGAAAATTCGTTTTATTTATGGGATGTTCTGATATTTCCCGGTAACGACGATCGATCCCGGAAACTTTATCGTGTATATCAGAGATTGCCTACCCGAGGCAAATGTCTGTCTTATTTTAATTTTGGTTGCCTAATTCTTCTGTCAAAGGATCACTCGAAAGTAAGGGATTTAAATACAACTGTTCCCAAGAGGGAATCAAATTTATCGGGATGGAATAAAATTATCAACCAATATGACGGCTGTATTAATTCTTTTCAGTGGTACTCACTTGTCCAGGGCTCTGAGGTGGACCAGCAGTGGTTGATTCTCGGCTGTGTCGGTGACATCGCGACGTAACCGGTTACGATGATGTCTCAAGGCCACGGTATCGTAAGTGGCCACCTCGTAATAACCGATGTACGAGCTCTGAGTGATACCTGAAACAACATTTCATCCAGTTGTACAGCAACGTTCTATTGGCGAACACGCACAGAGGGAAAAATGGCGAACACCAAAAAATGTGTTCTAGAGACACCTATCGATTATTGTCTGGCTTAAAAAACGAATTTACGAGGGTCTGAAGCATTCCTCCCTATAAGATTATTGTCCCAGCGCGGACTTGAGTTCGGGACAATAATCGAAAGGAGTATGTAACAAGGAGAGATCCCCAGATGTAACGCCGATTTTTTAATGAAGGTTACACTTCCTATTTAATAGGATTTATGGAGAACATTTTTTAATATCGTCAACACTTTCGGGGATATTCGAGTGGGTCGATTTAAATGGGACACCCTGTATGTATACTACAACTTTAACATGAAATATCTCATAAATCAATGCTCACACGCCACTGAAACAAATATCATTGGTTTCAAAAAAGGCACACCTAGGTACCTCTCCTTGTAAGATCG
This sequence comes from Dufourea novaeangliae, assembly GCF_001272555.1. Taxonomy (NCBI): domain Eukaryota; kingdom Metazoa; phylum Arthropoda; class Insecta; order Hymenoptera; family Halictidae; genus Dufourea; species Dufourea novaeangliae. The sequence continues at coordinate 578,957 of NW_015373917.1, read as the reverse complement.
CAGCGAAGTGGTAGTCTTTTTTTCGGTGAAGACTATTTCAGCCTTTGTAAAACATGAGTCCTTCCCTCGTTACACGTCACTCGACAGGCCCGAGTGGATAACTTATAACGAGGGAACGGCTAGTTTCCGCCGAGAGTTGTCGCGCGTTACGTCACGAAATATCAAATTATACGGTGTAGCTAGCTCGCCTGACGGAACCTCCCCCCCCTCTCTCTCTCTCTTTGGGACAAAGGAGAAATCACTACGAGCGATTTCGAGGATCTTGCAAAATTCGGGGCTGCGTGGGTGGGGACGCGGACTTTCACTGTCGCGGTCGGGGAACAAAGATACGGAACTTCGATCGAGGGAACAGAGAACGGATACGTATTAACCCTTTCGTTCCCACTGTTGCTATATGGCTATATACTATAAATTCCGAAATAAAATGTTAGTATCATGAATTTCTCCGTATCTTTGAGTACATAATACAATAGTTTCTTCTAGTTTTATATAGATGGCATGGGAAAATTTTGAATGTGCATTTGAAAGAGTATCGGCAAAATAAGACATTGTTGGTCCTTTGTCACTTTCATTTGATGGAACTCAAGTGTTGGGCACTGTTACAAGTACAATAGAAACTTACAGAACTCTACTTTCCTTTAAATATATCAAGGGAGTCTATTAACAAGTTACGGAAAGTCGGATTTTATCAGAGGGGTGTATCTTGCACTGTTCACTTACAATTAGAGTGCCATTCGGGATCGCGTTCCCATTGTCCCGCGGTAAATACCGATCAAGAACAAAGGCGACGCTCGGAGACAAAAGCGTCGTCGAGTGTTGACTATCAAAGCACGCGTGTTCACGCCCCGTCCAAGGAAGTTTAACGGCGCCTCGTGGCGTCCTCAGGGCTTGTTGATTACGCAACAGCGTCCAATAATCTAATTACCAGGGATGATCGTTATCGACGACTTGGCTCGCGGTGGCGAACTACTGGGGTGCGCGACCAACCCCTCCTGATAACTCTGTATCGGATTTTCTATCGAGAAACAGTATTATCACCCGTGAAACCGTCCCAGAATTAAGGATGTTCGATTTCGATTCGTTTCGACGGTGTTTCTGTCACCGTTTAGTAATATAAACGGTCATACTAATAATTCTTTCATTGCTTCACTGATACACTTCAACGCACCCACTCGTCACACCAGAACACCTATGCTTTTCAGACCAACTTCACTCTCTTCTCGCTTCAATAACACAGACCCAATTAATAGAATTTGCACTTTGGCAAATAATTGGAACGACAAAATTGTCATTTTCGCGCCTAATTGAATTACACAGTGTTCTCTATGATAGAGCAACATAGTTACTTTTATCATTATTAGGTTAAGTACCAATGTATTTTTATATCTAACTGAATTCTATTCTTATAATTGTTGTATTTCATTTACCTCATTTGATTATTATTGTATTAGTGTGCCGTAACATTTTAAATCAAATATTGTAAAAATGGGTTCTCACCCGTATGAATTAAATTAAATTAAATATAACAGATTCTGTATCAAATTTGTAGCCATTCTGGTTGCAATTCTGTTATGACATGCCAGTGACGTGTTACCCAAGGGAATCGAAATTTCGAAGCATCGGAATCGAACATCCCTATTCAGGATCCTAGTGATCATTCGAAAACTATCATCCGTAGGGCAGAAGTCGATGTGTCAAGAGGCCAATGATTGGGAATTCCATGATCGGACGTCTGAAATCGAAGATGACTCACCTCGGTGCGGTGGCACAGGATGAAGAGGCGAGGCATCGGCGGCGATCGAGAGGCAAACGAGCACCAGGAAGAAAATCTGGGGAGTCCCGAACGGATGATGTCCCTTCGAGGGGTCGTACATCGCGGCCCTCCGGGCCCCACTGTGCCCTCTCCTGCCCCCTTTTGCCCCGTCCTCCTCCTCCTCCTCCTCCTCCTCCTCTTCCCCTTCTTCGCCAATGGCCAGGGCCGTGGCGGGCATCGGCACGACGTTCTCCGACCCAGCAACAACTAATGGCGCTATCTGCCTTTCGTCGAACAGCCGACCACCGCGCTTTGCGAGTCACCCACCAGGCTCATCTCTCTTCCCCTCTCTGTTCCCTCTCTCTTTTCCACTTTCCGTCTTCCTCCTCCTCCTCCGGCGAACGTGGTTCCGCCACGTCCTCTTCTTTCTCCTTCGTCGGTCGCTCAACCTTTCGACCCTCCCCCGCTTTCAGCTTTTTTTTCTCTCTCTCTCTGGTCCTATCTGGCCTTCTCCCTCCCCCTGATAGCGTCTCCGATCGGGCTACCTCTTTCGTCCTCCGTGTCGATCGATTCTACCCCCTGGAACGAGAGAAAAAAAAATTGAGAAGATGACGGAAGGTATGAAAGAAGCCTGGATTAATTTAGGAATTGGTCTCGCGTCTTTTCGGTTCGACGCGTATTCTTTTTCTTCATTCGTTCGTTTTAAATGGGGAGGATCGAGTGAGTAGAGGGAAGAGAGAGTGCGTTTTCGTGAATCGGAAGTGTGGTATACCGTGAAAGCTGTATTTTGGTTCCTAGTGGACCTCCAAAAGCGCGTCCAATAGCCTTTGTTGCAGATTTTTTTTTTTTTTTCATTTTGATACACGTTCGGGGACGGTGAAAACGGCGACAAACGTTTGGGCAACGCGTGCATCGGTTCGCATCGCTGGAACCCATTTTTCATCGGGATCCAACGAATTTTGCCAGCCAAAGGGGGGTGGGGGATGACAGGAAGGAGAGGCGATAACCGTGAGAGCTTTTTCGCGCGTGATGATCGTGTTACGCGGAAATGTTTGTATACTACCGGTTGTAAGTATGTGGACACTTGGTCTGTACTATGACAATATGACGTTTTGTAAAGAATTTTAACCCTCTTCTGCACTCCAAGACAGTTTTTTGTAAATTACTGGGAACCTAAGGATATCTTTGTCGCGGTATAACTGATTGAAAGTGATTTCAATATGTACTGATTCCGTAACTTTCATTACATCGTAATAGAACAATGAGTTACTATTCCATCCGATACTTTTGACTGGTAGTGTACCTCCCCATGGTAGAATTTCCATTTGTACGAACTATAGAAAAACGATATCGAGGGCATGTACACCACGAGCTCGAGTACAGGGCGGACGTTAATTTTTCGCTTTTTCTGCAGGTCTAATAATGTCGTGCGTGTCGGTCGAATCGAACGACCGTAACCGAGCAGTTCCCAGAGCATTTTCCAACCGCCTGGTTCTGCCCGTCTGCCCGTTAAAACGTCGAGCACTTATCGAAACGTTCGATATCGCGATGATCATCTCTTCACCAGCCCGTGGACTGAACGCATAAAAGTCTCGCTGGTGTGAATATCTGGTTCGAGCCCCGCTTTCGAACGCGATGCTCTGGATTACAATTGGGTCGCGGAAACGGTAATCAAAGAAACATAAATGGGAAGCAGATAAGCCTGGCGAAACTAGATAACCGTGTAAGTAGCGCGCGCGCACGGCTCTACCACGCGTTTTCCGTTTCGTCGCGAATCGTTCGCGCTCAGCCTACCGTGCGATCGTTCCATCGTAATGCATACATACATTTTCCTACTGCACCGCGTAACTCATGAAAAAATATATTCAGACATGTGCTATGATATAACCTAATGAAATATGTAGTTGTTTGAGGCAAAAAAAATATCGATGGCCTTGAAAACTTCCGAGAAAAAAACCTCGATGACTTTGAAATCTTTCGAGAAAAAAGCCGCATCTGAAAGAAAAATAATGCCTGCAGGATACTGACTATTTAATGCCACTCAAATTACGTATAAAATATTTTTTGGGTTTTCGTAATTAATAAAGGTATCCCAGAAGTCACACTTAGATAAGACACCCGGTATAGTGAGTACAATATAGTAGGTTATTATGAGCGACTATGGCTGCTTCGGTTTCAACATCCTGTACTGTACAGACAACGATGAGTTAATTCCCTGTATGTAAGGATGCGCTTGACAGTTACCGTGGAGACCTTTCCACGCTCAGTTAACGCGACTTTACCGTCCGTACACCCTACTCACGGATCTATCTTACTAATGGCACGTGATTCCTGTTCCTAGTAGCGAACGGCTCACGGTGTGTCTATTATCGCCTCAAGGGTGCAAGATAAAGAAAAAGAAGAAAAAAAAACGAATCGAATAGGATAGAAGTGTGTCCCCGGCGTGAAAAATTCGCGGAAATTTGCAAAATTGTGTTGCGCACACGCAAGGCGACGCTCTACGATCCACGAATGATAATCGTCCCACGTAGAATCGCGCGGCGATATTGTTACGCGCGCCTTTGTGTCCTCTTTCGCGTTCCCGTGCCCCCGGAGCGGAGATGGCGATGCACACACCACCTCCGCACCGTTCAAGAGAACAATGGACCGACGACGAGCAGGATGCAACAACGCGGTGAACACGCAACCCGTGCCTTCATCCGACCGAATGTTTAATACCGCTGTATGTACGCGTTCACATGCAACCAGCTGCGATAACGTATCAATTGGCCATTATTAGAGAGGAGGAGGGGGGCGTTCAAACGGGTGGCAATTGAACGGAACCTCGAATATGCCAGGTGAACACGCCGGGCAATAACGGCCACGCGTTTTCTCGGCTGATTGCCACAGCAGCCATCCCCCTCCCCCTCCCTAGAATCCTCTTTTTTCCGTCCCTAGGGAGAAGTTAATTTCCACGGAGCGGAATTAATCCGCCCGGTGGAACACGTTTCTCATTTATTCGAAACACTCGCTGGCTGGCTGGTTGCTGCTCTTCTATCGCGAACGTTTCTTCCACGGATAAGACTTCTAGGCGAGGCCCGGCTGAAATTCGACGATGTGAAAAAATTAGGTCGCGCTTGTGTAGATGCGCGGCTGTGTCCACGGTGAATCGGAGTAACGGGACCGATATTGCATGTGTTAGATGTTCTAGGTTCCGAGGTCATCCCGAAAGAGACGCAGTATCGGGTTCGTTATTCCCACTCCAGTTTCGAAAGGACGATAAAAATTCATAATAATTTCAATAAAAAAAAAGAATCCAAGCAATTTCTCATGAAAGCTGCGCGAGGCCTCGTTGCTATCCGTCCGACAGGAGAACCAAAACAGAAATGGGAAAGTCGATGATGGTTCCCATCGTGCCTAAAGACTCTTGGGGCTGTATAACTACCGGTTTCTGTGGCCAGGCCACCGGGGCCAATTAGGGAAATATGGAAGCGAAAAGCCGCAGAGCTGCTCCCCGAATCTATTCGCTGTTTGCCATTTCGACCAAAGTGGAATTCCGAACGGTTCTCGTCGGAACCGTGATTCGATGAGACCCCCCCCCCACACCCTCCGTCGCGGAAACAAGCAGAAACCGCAGAAAACACGGTTGGAAAAGTTCGATGGGCTCTCTGGCGGCCCGCAGTAGAATTCTCGGAGGGCAACGGTGCCTTGCTCTCATCGGACAATTTTCCATCGAGCGCGTCTCGCGCTGAACCGTTACCTCGTAACGCACCAGCGCTACACGTTTTGCGTAATGCGCAACCGAGAACGTTCTCGTCACTGTGGTGATCTTGTAAAGCGATTATGTATTAAGGATGTTCGATTCGATTCTTCAAAAAGTCCCAGAAAATGTATTTTCACCCCTTTAAGGGTTGAAAAAAATCCTTTCTTACAAGGGAAGGCAGAGAAACTTCGTATGTCTGTTAAGCAGACAAAAATAAAAGATACGTGTGTTTTTTTATCGGCTGAGACGGGACTTTAAGGGCTGAAACCATCCCTCGAAGTTTCGACCCGAAAGTACTATCTCAAAAAACAGAGGAGATACATGAAAATTTCTAATGGACGAGATTTGTGGTTTTTTATGTAGAATACTATGGTGCTAACAAATTGCCAAAAATATAATTTGTTTATAAAAAAAAATTTCAGATCGAAACTTTGAGAGCTGGTTCCACCCCTTAAAGTCGCGTCTCAGCCGATAAAAAGAAATACGTATCCCTTATTATTGACTGCTTAACAGACATACGAAGTCTGAACCTGGTTGCGAGCGTATATAGTGTACATACACGATTCCGTTTGGTCGACAGCGAATTCGACGTTTAAGACAGGTTACGGACGTGTCTGGTATATTAATTCACCGTCGTTTCTCGCGATTGGCATCGTAGTGCCGTTGTTACGGTGTTTCGGGAAACTGAAGCTATAAACTCCGCCGTGGTCCCGGTTACTAACACGAGGAGATTATTAATGCCATAACACGATACCGTATACCTACGCAACGCCCCAGCTGAAGTTGGGACCCGTAAGAATGAGCAATTTAGAGTTTGCGCCGAATAATACCAGGCATATTCTGCTATTAATCCAACGAATTAACCGGAACCTAATGCAGACGCTAATTCGAAACTTCGAGGGCTGCTAATTCTCGGTAGGTACAGTATTTCCCAGCGTCGGATCAAGGGCTCTATTCTAAGCTTTTCATTTACATAAAAAAAATATTAGGCATATAAAATAATTATGTAGATACTTTTTAAAGATTTACGTATTTTATTGTGTATTTTATGTCAGTTTTTCAATCAAGGGCGCCCCCGAAGGTTTGATAGACTAGGGCCCCAAAAATCTTAATACGGGCCTTGTATTTCCGCTGGATTGATTCCTACGCCAGGTAAATCGTCAAAGGTCAAGAATCGTTAATTTGCAGCCGATAATATTAATAATCCATATCACATTATTAATATATCTACCTCGGTTCCATCATTCGGTACATTGATTCGATAAGTGTACCTAATCACATTCCCGGGTTATAGGGTAGGTACCACGTGTAATGATTTTACCGTGACGTTTGTAACACGTTTCCGTGAACCGGTGCCCCGGGGCACTGTTGGCAATTACGCGGGAAAGTTCGTTGTCCGATAACGTAAATGAGGGGGTCGGTCTTAAAGCTCCTTTTCCCGTACGCCGGCGGGGCAGAGAGCTCCTTAAAAAACCTTTGGACCGCAGAACAATGTGCTCTCGTAGCCTCTCTAACCACAGACTACAACTACTACACCGGGTAATATTTTTTTTTTCTTGTAATATAACTTTCACGCGGATAAGCATCCTTATGTAACGCTCGTTACACGCGCGCCGGATCCCGATATCCGGGCGGTCGCGTTTAACGCTCGTTTTTCCGTTAAACGACAATTAAACTCTCGCTGAACTTTCGCAATTTCCACCGTACAGATAACAGCCGACGATCCCTTTGACTATCTGTTCTTCCCGTTCCCATTCGATCCCTGTGGTATATCGGAAAACGAAACGTTCGTTGTGAAAAAGAAAAACGAGGATTCCCCTTGTCGAAAAGAACGACAGTTCGTGTACATCGACCGAACGCAAAGAAGGATAGCTATAAGTAACAGATATGCAAAGACCCGACGCGAGAACAGAATGGGAATTGGATAGTGTTGCACACATCGTGTTTGTCGAACGCAATAAGGGTGCGTTTACATCGCTGCAACAGATAGAGAGAAATTTGCTTTCTTTAATGAAGGCAGTTGTAATTTAGTTGGAAAGTTTCAGCGCTAAAAGTGATGCTTGTAATTACGTGATGCGGTGCAACGTAGAGGTATCCCGTTATATAAGTATTATAATACCCGTCTAATGCCGTTGAAGTGTTTAGAGCAACTTATGGCTCTTCAGGCCAAGAAAGCTCTTCCGTGTACATTAGGGACGTTGCAGAATGTATCTACGGTAAACACATACCGTAGATAGCAAAACAGGTATGCTTTATGGTAGATCCTGTTTTATAAACAATGGACAACGCACTAGACTTTTCAACGGTAATGTTGTTCCAGGTTTAACGACCATGTAATTACTCGCGGTATCACATGCTCGATTATACTGTTTTTGTGCAAGGTCAATATTACCAGTACCAACACAATCTATTGAATGACATTACCTACAAAACAGCTATCCTAGATTTATTTCGAAAGAAACCACTTTTGCATAAACAAAGAAACCACTTGTGCACAAAAACACATGTTTCGGTCGAACCCGCGTGTGCATGTACGTCTCGTGTTAAATCGCATGGCACGAGCGTTTCTATACCCTTAAAATCAACCCCCTATTTAGGGGTGACTGGCGTGTTCCGCGACACCACGTTGCACTCTGTGTAAACGTAGCCTAACGGTGACTCTACGGTCGCCAGAGGGACAGAGAAGGAGAGAGAAATCTGGCATGGTTCTCGAGCGACTTTACCATTCTCTTCTCGACAGGTACGTGCGGGAAAATGCAGATGTGGTATGTGTACGTACGCAGGAACGAGGCAGAGACGTGCACGAGAGCGATAAAAAAATAACGAAGAAACAAAGCAAAAGAAGCTACACGTAAGTTCATGCTTGGTCCAGAGCGAACAAACTGACAGAGATGGTACGAGAGACGCGAGAAAAGGACAGACGGACCGTTGCACGTAGAATATTGCGCGTGCTCGCCTGGCTTTCGTGTACTATCTGACACCTACCTTACCTATGCACAGGCGGCTCGAGTCCTACCACACGAGCTGGCGTCTTTTCCGCCGGGATCTTCTCTCCGTCCTTCCGACCGGTTCTCGTCCTCCGATTACTCATTTATGCGGTCGTTGTACCGCATTCTGTCGCACTACTACTACCACACCACACCAACCACACGGGCAACCACGCACATACACACACTTCTCGCGTGTCACACAACACAACGTGTTTTCCGTCGCGACAAAGGTGAAATTTTCGTGTGGAGAAGCCGATGGAGCAAGAAAAGGGACACACAGACAGGAGGAAAGCACGGTCGGAGTAAGAACCTTCGTGTCCCACACCGAACCCGACCAGGAACGCGTTCCGCGTTGCACTGACGGGATCACTCGTGACTCCGGCGCGAACCGAGACTCCCGAGGACAACGACTTCCCCCACCGGGGTCGCCTTCGACCCAGCTGTGCGCTGCACCCCCTTTCCCTCCCAACTCCCCCTTTATCAACTTTCTCGCTCCATCTTCGTCCCTTTTCCTAACCCCCAATCGAACGTTCCTCGTTTTATTCCCGTGGATCCTTTCCCCCGCTGGTCTGAACGCGGACCAACGCTTTCCAATACTGAAACGTCCTGCCACCACCACCCCGACGTTCCCCCCACCCTTCGCGAGTGTGTACGAGTCTCCCACCTACGCGTAACTTGACCTTAGCCGCCGGTCGAAGGAAAGGTGCGTTCACGAAGCGGAAGGGCGATCGAAGGGTCCACGATCGTTCCTCTCTGTCCTTATCGACGGCCCTGGGAGTTGTTCCTCTTTCTTTTTTTTTCTGTATTAGGCCCCTTCAGGAATGAAACATGGCGCGCCCGCAGAACCCTTCTGTAATGAACAGAGCCTGACATTGCCCCAGAGTGAAATTGCCCTGAATACGAGCGCAGCCCTTGGCACCATTTGTCAGACCTTTTCCGATCAAGCGAGTTTTTCTCGTAGCGGGATTCTCGCTTTTCCCTTCTCGACATGTATGACGGAGACGCGAGTGTATCCTTTCACGGGCAATCGCTGGTGTGTTTGTACGTTTCCAGAATTCGTGATCGACCACGGTTACGTTCTGTAATGTTCAATAAGAGCTTTTCTTTATTTGAGACCTGGTTAGTCAATTGAATAGAAAGATTATTGTTTGATCCTTGTTTTTGTATACTTGTTCCTAACAATCTGTGCTTATGTACTTACACAGTAGTAGTCGAGCAACAAAACGTTTTGAACTTTCATTTGTCCTGCAAGATTCACTTCTGAGATTGTTTTTATTGAATTCTTCTTGCTTTGTTTACTTCCGTAACGCGATGAATCAGAAGATGCTTAAATAGAGGAGGAACAAAAAGTAAAAATATTAATGTAGCAAATTGTGTGAATACATATGAAATTTGAAAATCCTAATATTTAAAATCGAGAAAAGTCTTTGAAAAATTGTGTACATTTTTTCAAATTTAAAAATTCAAACGAAGATCGATCGCGACTACAGATGGTAACCATCTACAGTTGCGATTACGTAGTACACGATCCAGTCGAAGATGTCGCCTGTGTACAATAATAGAGAACCAGGTGGGCTCAGGTGAGGTAATGCACACCTATCCTTACCTCAGGTAACGTTATTTTAACACATAAACAATAGGTAGAAAGTGATACTATAACGAGTGATTTATAAAAAGAGTTGATTATGGTAACTAACTTGAATCGCTTATACATACACTAATTAGCACTTAACGTTTAGCGAAAATAATCCGTCTTATATAAATTTTAGGCCCGTTATTTTCGAGAGGAAGATATAGATGGTACGTTTGCGTGCATTCTTGTGAACTTGTTCTTTGTAACTTAGAAAATACGTGTTTGTCCACAGAATTCAGGGAATGTTTCTATTTGTTTGCAAGAAGTGGTCAAATTCGTACTCTGGATGAACTCACAATCATTATGAGATCATTGGGATTGAGTCCCACTATTGCAGAATTAAATAAATATTTAAAGGACAAAGGTGAAAATAAAGTTGCTTACAATTATGAATGGTAACTAAAGTCAGCTTGTGTTCCCAGGTGGAAAGATGTCGTTTGCTGACTTCTTAGAGGTGATGCATCTACAGACTAGGTCAGAGGACCTTCCGAAAGAAGTGATACAAGCATTCCAAGCTGCAGATAAGTCTAGAAGCGGTACCATACCTGCTCGGCAATTGGCCCACATGCTGCTTCATTGGGGCGAACAACTAAGCAACAAAGAAGGTTGTACACATTGTTTAAACTCGACAAAACACCAAAACAAGTAGCTGCAATGACCAAATACACTCATGTCTATGTTACAGTGGAACAAATCTTTCGTGAGGCTAATGTGTCCCCAAGTGGGTACGTTAAGTACGAAGACTTTGTAAAGATAGCCTGTGCTCCAGTACCTGATTACTACTAGAAATCAATATTCCACGGATATTTTAATAAATCTTTTATAATACGACATATATTTATAACAAATACTTATAATAAAGGTGTATTATCCTTAAAATTAACCAATAGAACAGGGAGTTTATTATTAGACCAGTGAATTCCTGGTGAACGAATAACCATAATAATCTTACCCTAAAAAACACGCAAGTGTCAATCCGACTTGATACACACGCCAGGAACTTCTCAATGTACGTATTATATTTACAAAACGTCCAATGAATCGGCGTCAAACGTTCTTCGTTACGATATGAAAAAAAAAAAAAAAGAAATAAACCTCCGAGGCTGTTCCTAAAGCCAAACAGAAAAGATGCGTGACGAAATCATATCGACCTTATTAAAAAAAGAATCGAAGTTACTCTCGACGAGTGTCCTTAATTAGTTTCATTTTTCCCATCGATCTCGTCTCAGCCCTCTTTGGCAATGTTCGTGGTCGGCGGCGAGCCGCACAGGATGACGGTGGTGCTGACGATCGTCGTCAGGAAAAAAACACAGAGCAGTGCCCGATCGCTGACCAACGCGACCTGTTTCCAATCCAATTCCGTTCTCTCGCGTCGATCCTGCTCGGTGAGACGTCGCTCGTTTCTTTCGATCGTCGCGTGCACTCTTCCCAGGACCCGCGACCATTGAGCCTCAAGGCCACCCTCTTTCCCGAGATCTGCGCCAGTTCACAAACGTTTTCTTTTTTGGAATTTATAACTAACCGATCCATGGTACCGTCACGGATCTAGTTCCTGATCAGAACCCAATTCCAGATGAGTTCAGTATATAGACACCATATAATAAGTTCATTATAATAAAGGCTATTGTCCAAAAAATGACTAACTATTTTGAAATTTATGCGTAAAATTCGATAGCCAGGGTAAGATACAGACATATAATTTACGTGATCCGAAATTGTTTCCTTTGCACTTCTTACCTTGAAAGTTAAATTGGATTTAATGGATTTGGTTAATATTGCTACTTATACATTTAAAAAACCGTCGTTACTCTTCAGTGATCAGGAACTAGATCCATAAAGGTGTGTAGATCATCTTCTTACCGTGACCCAAAGGACTCACCTAAACTTGGACTACTGCTACCGCTGTCCTCCCTTCGAGTCACGAATTTCGGCGACGACTGCGACTGCGTTACTTCCGGTTTACAGTGCAACGGACAATTGTTCTTCCGTCTCGCGGGCTCGACCGGTTCCTGAATGGAAACGACGCATATTCGTGGAATGGTAAAAGGAGGAAAACTAATATCTGGTTAAGGATAGACGTTACCGATCTGTTCTCTTCCTGGAAATTCAAGAAGACCACCCTGGCGAGCTTGTCCAGGACCAAAGACCTCACGATCCCCGGCACTCTGGTGCCCCGTACGCCGCGATGATGAAGATTCAACGTGACCACAGCCAATCCCGAGGCGAACGACACCAGGCATATACTGACCCCGTAATAAAGACCTGGAAATCGGCAAATATAACTCAAATTTTTCGTAATTAATCACTACGTTTTTAAACGGAATCTCGTAAGTAAATTATTAGGTGTACATATTGATTCGTGATCTTTTTCTCATAGATTTGTTGTTTACTTAAAAAAAATACAGTCTAGTCTTGAAAATATTTCCCATCACTTTCTAATACATTTACGCCATTTCTCGAACACTTGGCGAGTCCCCTCTCGGAAAAATAATGGCGATTGTCAGTAATTAATTGTGGGGCCACGAATTAATTTGTAAACCTAATAATTCACACGGTTCTTCTAATTGCTCCAGAGTTCCACGGACTGATGAATGCACCCAGATGTGTCCTCCCAACACTTTCTAGGCGACGACGGGGTTAAACGTGATTCCATTTGCCTCTCGCTGAGGAGCTTTGCAACGGGACACCTGGGAATTTTCAATCAACGCGGTTACAACGATCCCCACCACCGAGAGTCTACAAGCCCGTGGAAATCCTCTGTGTGTCGGTTCGTTCCTCGTTATACCTCAAATTGAGAGACTGATTATTTCTCAGAAGGCAAGTTCCAGCATTTTCTATTGAAAGATTGAGAGGAGGAAACCCTTTGTCTCCGCGGCGTAAACAAATGTCGCGGGGAATTCACACGTTTCAATGGATCTCGATAATGGCCCCTGGGACCATATCTTTTTCGCTCGAAGGATTCAGTATTTATGGTTCTACCAGCTGGATCTACGAGCTTCGAAACAGTATCATAACTATATAGAAATATATCGACTAGAGTTTTAGTTCCCTAGTCAATTAATCGGCCAATTAGTCTCCAGTTAGCCCTATTATAAAAAAAAAAATGTTAAATCTATAATTGTTCAATATTACCAACTCAAAGAGAAAATCGTTCAACATTGTTTTTTTTATACTTATTTCATTACGTCCTGTTTAATTTTTATTCGATGTATAACTAAATATACTACATGTTAAAATATGTTAAAACTATACTATTGACAGTAAGGAAAGAACATTGTATTTCCATTTCTATGCTGTATCAAGTTATATGTAATATTAAAGATTTTCATCTCTAATCATAATGAAATGTATACTCACTGATCAACGGCGTTTTCTCGGTCGGTGGCAGTGTCTCGCGTATGGTCATCAGGAAGACCGTCATGGACAGAAGAGCCGAGATCCCGAGGGTGACTTTCTCCCCTGATTCCGAGGGCACGTAGAATACCAACAGAGCTGAACAAACGTTGGGGGAGAAATGTGAACACCGGCTGGATGAAACTTCCACTATCGGTACCGTTCTCCTCGTCATAGAATATCGAACAGAGACGAGGGCATTCTTCGCCCGCGTGAAAAGTTTCTGCGAACGGCATGGTAAAAAATGAGGGGCGGGGGCAAAGTTCCGTATAAATCCTTTTTCTTCCAGCAGATGACACGACGACGACCCCCACTCTTTCGTCAAGAAAATTTAATACTTAGGCCTCTCTAAAGAGACCATTCGAATTCCAATCGGGCCGAGAAGAATGGCCCCTGTATATGTATACAGGGTGATACAAAGAAAGGGTTCAGAACTTCTAGGGTAGATAGTACTCGTCAAGTGATGAAAAAAAGTCCTGAAGAACATGAATAAAAAAATTAATATTTTCAGCAGTGAACAAAATTGTACAATACTACTAAAAATTGTAGAAAACCTCTTCTTACCAGGAAAAGAAGAAACGATATCATTGATAATGTTATTCATTGTTTTCATACAATAGAAAGATTGTTAATAACTTCGAAAATATTAATCTTTCGACCCATGTTTATTCGGACTTTTCTCCATCAATTGGCGATACTATCTACCCTAGAAGTTACGAAGCCTTTTTTTGTATCATCCTGTATAGAATACAAACTCGTAACCAGCAGGGGCGGTTTTTTTCCTTTCATCGAAGACTACTCGAGTGTTCTAATGAAATTTCCACTCCAGGATCCACGATAACGGTGCTTGACCCTCTCCTCTTGAAGAAGATTGCATCTTTCGACGGCAACGCGACCTGTATTCTTGTAACGGTGGAATTGCAAATTTCATAAAAAGAGGAAAAACGTCGGAGGGGAGTGAAAGTTGTCGAGTACTTTCCACTTGTTTGGATCTGTTCACTTCGGGACGAAGAATGCCACGGATACAAAGTATGTACAGTAAACCCTCGATGAGTGAAATAAATACTATTGGCTTCAGAATGCCAAGCTCTATCACTGTGCTCAACCTCATTAAAAAAGTCATTGTTAAATCTGGAGACCTTTCATTGTCAGTGCCAAGGAGCCTTCGAACACTCATCAAGAATTTACTGTACAGCGAAGAAAGTGATCGACTCACCGACGCCGTTGATGAGGATGCAAGGAAGAATCAGATTAAACACGTAGAACATCGGTCGTCGACGTAGTCGGATCTCGTAGGTGATGTCCGGATACGGTTCCGGGCAGCACGAATAGTACTCGACGTTCCGTCTCGCGGAGAAGTCGATCAGATCGAACTCCCCGTTCGCTTGATAATTGCTCACATCCCCCTGCTCGCTCTGTCTCTCCAGCTCGAGCTGCACATACACGGTTTCGATGATCATTCCATCCGAATTAACACATCACCATATTGGCTTAGTGTTTAATAGGTTCATCAGATTCAAGGATCAACAGCCAAGGAACTATTACAGTGTGGCGTAACTGTAAAACCACCCTAAAATGTTCAATCCTTATGTATTGTGGTTAAAATAAAAACGATTCAAGTATGTCGTGTCTGAAATCCAGTTGAGAAATAATGTTTCTCCAGAAAAGACTACATACTCTCGCAAAAAGGGGTTCGTTTTTATTTTAACCACAATACATAAGGACTGAAACTTTTAAGGTGGTTGTACAGTTATGCCTCGCAGTGTATAACAACGTAACAATTTCTTCTTCAACCCTGATCTTACGACTACATTAATAGGCTTCTTATCTATACGCACTAAAATTTGAAAAACTAAAAGAGATAATTAAAAAGTTATTTTTTTTAGTTTTCACCTAACACAGTAGGAAGTTATTGGAAAAAAATTTCAAAAGAATTATTAGGTGGTGCAAAGGATTAAGGAAGTACCGAACCAACGGTTTGGTATACAGCCAGATTGGTCACCGGACCAATTACAACCAGCCGACGCTAGTCTGTCCTCGACTGGATTAAAAAAAGTGTTAACGCGTCCATCCACGTTAAAACCCAACGCTGCAAACGGGACGCGATTACATGTCACACACCGTATGTGTTTGTCGCTTGGACAGGTGTCGAGGCAGGAGAAACGCAACGACGAGGAAACGGTATTTGACGGGACTGGACAGTGGAAATGGGAAACTTCACCACCGGCGTACAGGATTATTTCGCGACGTACCATTAATATTGGGACACCCTGTAGATAGACATATGTGAAAACTGAATGTCCAGAACTCGATATAATACGGATGGACGCACAATATAAAATAAACGTTTTTAACGTCGATATAAATACCCGAGGAACCGATTTATCACGATATATACATGTAATGGACTTATGGATTATATGTATATAGGGGAAGATGAATATTTCCCGAACCGGAACGCCTAATCGGGGAGGGATCGCCTCCCAGTCGTTTTAGAGCGACAAAAACGCGAAATGTATTCAACGACGGAATAGGGAAATGGGAAAACTTGGTAAAAAGGTGGCCGCCCGTAGGTACCTACGTACATAGAGAAACGGCCTCGCACGATTCACAGACTCCTCTCGTACGTCGGAGGGGGATTAAGGCTGTTCGATTTTCCGGGACATTCTCGCGACTTTGCACGAGCAGCAACGGTATTTTCGATTTGCCTCGGCTGTTAAGCGTCTTTCTGGACCGAAGGGGGTGAAAGCTCTGCCTATTCGTGGCCCGTTTTCACTGGTGGACATTTTTCTACGATTTTCTGACGATCCACAGGACGCGCTCGTAAAGACGACTTTTCGACCTGGCCGGCCTGGCCCCTGACAGTCGAGCTCTTAACTTTAATAAATGATCCACAAGAACATTTTAACCCTTTGAAACCGTCTAATGCCATTTTTCATTCGATCCCCATGTGGATAATTCCATAACCCTTTCGTTCCCAAATTATTTTAAAATTACCAAAGGAATATTTTGTTGTATGTTTGTGTATATCGTGTAACTCGTGAACAAATACATTCAGATATGTATTATAATATGACCTGTTGGTATTTGAAAAAAATTATCGAAGACCTTGAAAACTTCGAGAGAAAAAGCAACGCCTTCAGAATACTGACCACTTAATACCATTAAAATTACGTATAAAATATTTTTGCATTTTCGCAATTGTAAAAGGATATTCAGGGAATCACACTTACATGAGACACCCTGTATAAGATTTAAAAAAAACTATTATATACTGACAGATACGGAAAAAATACACGATACTAACATTTTATTTCGTAATTTCGAGTAAGTAGCCACATTGGGAAAGGGTTCCATCGATCGATCGCCGTATCCCTCCCGGTCTTAGCTTCGACGAATCGTATTCAGGCTACGTGAACTTTTAATTCAAAGGATCTTCGTGGGAAGCCACAAAATATCGAGATTGCGGTTCAGTCTCGGAGATCGCGAATTTCATCCGTGTTCTCCAGCTTCTTCGGAAACGAAGAGGTCCCTGGGGCCGATAACGAGCGAACAGAATTTTTTCCCAGAGAATCACCCCCGAAAGAAAGGGTTTGGCCCCGTCGTATAGAGTTTCAAGGTTTCGTTGATATATGTATACTTTGATTGTTCCGCAATGGACGCTTCCCGTCTATGTATCCGTTTCCTGATTTGCATATCGTCCCGCGGGAGGAACTGCGTGAAATTGAGGGCAACAGAGAGATAGGAGGATGCCTCAGCCAAAAGGGGTGGGATGCAGGTCGCGCGCGTGTTTTGTCCAATTGAATCGCGTAACCACGTCGTTCGTCGGACGATTAGGATCTATTCCGTTGAAGGATCTAGCCGTTTCTAGAGACCTGTATGTTACCTAGGTAAACGAAAAAAAATTTCGACGAAGAATGGTAATCGACGAATCGTTTAAATGATATCTGTGTGTGTGTGTGTGTGTGTGTGTGTGTGTGTGTGTGGCTGCCGCAGACTCTGTGAAGTTAATCGCTCGGAAAACTGCGAATCCGGTTCCTATTGTCCAGTCGAAATTACAGCCTCGATCGAATCGTCTTTCCAACGTAATATGTAGATTCATTCCGTCTAAATTAGACATTTATGGAATTTTGTTAACCCTTTAACGCACAGACCCTTAGATCCTTATTTCAAAATTGTATTCATATCTTGTTATTTTTCAGTCGGAAGTATGGATATTAAACCAACCTGTGTTTTAATTTTTTTTTCAAATTTACTTTCAACCCTTCTACTCCCAAACACCTTTTGGGAAAAAAATTATTTCTCGTGAGGTTAATTAACTCAAGAAGAGACAAAACCCCTGGAAATATGATTTTCTAGATGTGATTTACACGTCACATTGCGTGTTAAAGATTCGATATGGATAGTTTTCTCACTTGGTATCCATCGTACGTCCACGAGGCCCATTTCAGCACGCATCGTTGCTCGTCGAAAGGGAAGAACTCGACGTCGATGTCGCAGCTGCTGCGAAAGATCCCGTGGCTGAGCCACACCACCTCGCCAGTGTGGCTCACGATCACGTTCGTATTGATGACCGCCGAGCTGTATTGCGGATCTGCGCTATAAACAAAACGGGGGAGAATATTGGGTAATATTGGGAAGAAAAAAATCAACCCCCTCCCTGTTCGTTTTCGACCGATCGATATCGAAATTCTAACCGAAAATTAAATGTATCGTTTTTACAAAACATCACAATTTCCTTATACAGATCAACTGTCCTAACACTTAAAAGAAGTAGTGTATGAATTGTAACTGAACAAAGTTCTATTTGTTTAAATAATCGTTTAAGTAATTTAAATTCTTTGAAACTTATCATGTCGAAACCACTCGAAATCCAAGAATGTTTCAAGAATTTTTAATCCAATATTTCGAATTCAAAAAGTTAGTTCGAACATGCCCCTAATAATTTCGGTAATCTTAAAATAAGAAATCGGCAATCCGTCGTTTCGACGACTCTAGTAGTTCCAGTGCGAAAAGTTAATCAAAGTGGTACCCCATTCGTTCAGTCAGACCTTCGTCGTCGCTTACTTGTTGTACAGAATCGTGTCCGGCCGCCAGACGCGATTGTATGGAACACGGATCACTCGGATTCCAGCGAATTCCGAGGCATTCCATTTCAGATGATGGTCCGTCCAGACCTGGGTCACCCAACAGTTCGTCGTGAGTATCTGGTTCTTCTCGTCCTGCGATGAAAAATCAAAGAACGGATGAATGCCCCGTTTTCCAGCGAGACTCGATCCCCTTCCCAATCGTGGCACAGTTCCGTTTCGCTCGGTTAATTTCATTCGGAAGCGGCCGTTCATGAAATCAGTGCAATCGAGCAGCTCATTCGCCCGCAAATAGGAGGAGGGGAAACGTTCCTTTCAACTGGCGATTAAAAGTGTCGCGGGACCGATACGTATCGAACTGTATCAAAGTTTCTATCTTCTTTTTCAACCACACCGGGGCCATATTAATGTGACCGTTTGTCTACATTAAACAAAATCAAACTAACACCAGTTTTCTGAAGCATAATTGATATTGTTCGATGGAGCATCGTGTCGTACGGTTAGATCAATGAAACAATTTCTCCACGACAAAAATATTCCATTACTGGATTGGTCAGGAAGTTGTCCTGACCTTAATCCTATTGAGAATCATTGGGAACTCCTGAAACGAGAAATTTCTGAAGAATATCTGATGAAGAGAATTCTGTAGATAATAAAACTTCCTATTGGCTCTCGATAATCACCCGTTCCCACAACTGTTCTAGAGCCCTAAGTGCAGACAATAATCGCGAGTTTACTGTATATCTATTTCACTCGAACACTAATGGTAATTCTGAGCAATTATTGGACACTTATAAAGACTGATGGGATGAGAAGATTTTCCAATTTCAGACTACACCGTTAACATTTTCTCTCGAAACCGAGACAAACGACCGACTTTATATCACGACGAGGGAGAAGTCAAGTATTCGTCGCGCGGCGCATCCCCGAGTAAGTGTCTTTACGGCGACCAGGTCCCCCTCCAGCCCTCGATGAAAATATGCAGGTTGAAAGATGATTCTCGTTAGGGTACACACGGGATGATAAATCTTTCCAAGTTTCCATCGGGCTTATACGTGTCCCGGCGGCGATTTGTCTTCGAGTATTTCCGGTTACCCGACACGCCTCGCTCCCGCGAGAGAGGATCTCTTTTCCTGGCTTTCCTTCTGGTAACGTCGAGACGGTGGATCTCGTGGCACAGACGAGGAATATATGTATCGTAATGAATATAAATCGAGATATTGGCCGAGTTAAACGCAGGCTGCCGATACATACGACCTGGAATGGATGTTAATGCAGATCCTCGAGTAGGCTTGGCCTGGATATTCCAGTTCGTCTTCGACTTGTCGAAAGAATCGTAAATAAACAAGACTGCTCACTAATGATAGGCAAGACAGTATCGATGTTTTGAATATAGATATTTTTCAATTATAATACTCACCACATCGATTATGTGATGAAGGGAAAGACCAAATACCACCGCCAGGGGTTGAGAAGAGTTCTTCGCTGGCCGTACACCGGCGTCGTATCCATCGAGGAGATACTTCGTCAGTCTGTATTCGTGTTCATCGCCGAAACCTACGGCAAATATAAACAATAATATGAATAAATAATGAACTGTTTAATTTAAGGTACCGCCCACCGGTGGGCGCTGAAGAGATCTAGGAGGGCGTTCTAGTTATTTTGATTTCATTATTTTCAGTCTAACTTTTTCAGATTCAAAGATTACACGCACAATTAGACTTGGCAATTTTTATAATGGAGATGGTTTAACCGAAGTGGCGTTAAACAGAAAAAGCTTTGAAAAGGGGGCGGAGAGTCAAAAAAGTTTGAAAAACTATGCTATAAACTATACTACTATAAATGTCTATATTTTTATTTTTACTTAATTGCTATGTAAGCTGCATACATAACAACGAAGTAAAAATAAAATGTGGAACACTTACAGCATTATTATACCCATACAATAACTAAATAAATGAAATTCGGTGGAATGTTCAGAGCATATTCCCGATCCTATTAAAATACTTTCGCTAGTCACTGGACAGAGCTCGTTATCGCTACATAAATCGTCGATCGCGTCTGAAAACCCATCAAATCGGATTACACGAAGAACAATGTTCAGGCTAGTGTCCACTGCTCCTATTCCCTCCCATCGTATCACGAATCTAATGCCCTTTCGTTACATCAAGGGTATCCATTATAATGTTTCCGATCCTGCACGCGCGGAAGCGTTCGGTCCCCATTGAAGATGGCTATTGTACGCCGCGGAAACGGCAGGCCGAAGCCCCTTTCCGTCGTGGACGAACGGAGCTAATCTTCCCTCCATTCCATCTCCTTCCCTGAAGCTAACCAGGCGTTGCCGTCAAACCTCTATTAGATAAAGGATCTTTCATCGGAGGAGAGACAATAGCGTCAGCCAAAAGAATGGCCCCGCTCGTCTAACGAAACTAGGCGATGGGGCGACGGACACACGCGAAAATTGCGGAAAACCTTTGATCTCCAACGATCTTATCGGAAACGTTCGATGCTTCGCTCCCTTTTATGAAACTATTCCCATGTACGCGGAGCCCCGAACGGAGGACATTAAGAATCAAAGCAAGGATCTTTCGGAGACCGTAAATACCCCTCGTATAAATCTTGCTATTTCTCTTCGAGCTCAAGGAATATACAAGGATCTTGCAACAAGATCAAACGTTACGGTTTTTGGACCGATTCAGTAATTTTGACGAATCGATGGTAAAGTAACATTCATATGATCTTCAGCAAAAATCCAATTCTCACGCGTGTGCTCACTTCCTTTGGTCTAAGGGAAGAAATGGCGTAGGAGAAGGACCTTCTATTATTTGGTATCGGGAATTACTGAAATTTGTGCCAAATTAACATTCGATTTAATGTTGACTTCAGTACTTGAAATTAACTGGTAGGAGACCCTTCTTTTGCGCCACTTTTTCCCCTGGTGGAAGTTGAGTTTGGGTACGTGTGAATACTACCTTCGACTATTACCGATTCGGTCAGAAATTGGCTTTCGCAATCTTCGAAAAATCGTTCTATAAGTATGGTACACTTTGAAAGATACGTGGCCACGTCGTTGTCACAGTTCGGAGAATTTTTTCTCTCCCTCAAAGCCTGTTAATTCCGATCGTTAAATCTACGTCAGCGTCGCGGTATAGCGCGAGAAGGGGTCAGATCCGTGTGCGGAGGCGTTTCACTTTTCTGAATCCGTTTGACGGGCGCAACCTTACAGCTTTTTCCAATGTCCTAAAAAAGAGAAAGAGTTGAAATTGAAAAGTATCGGAACAGCGGCGAGTCGACCTCGTGGAAAACAGTTGCTCGATTTTTCTTCGCCTATCTCTCGCTGTCCATTTTCTCGATGAAAAATTATTTCTTTTTACAACTATTTTCTTAAACTACTACATTTTTGCTGAACGTTCCAGGACGATTCCTTTGCTTCCTAGAAGCAATTAAAGCAAGAAAACGATTTTTGTTAAAAAGTTGAATAACTCGGCCAAAAAAAATCGCACAACAATTGACGAACACTAATTTTACACAGGAAGGTAGTCCCTTTCGAGTGGTCTGAATGTAAGTTGTATACAAAATTTTATTCACCCCATGCAACATTGCAAAGTAGAATAAAATTTTACAAAATTTCCCGGGTGCTCTTTATATCGCTATAAATTTGCCAACAATCAACGCAGCTAAAATCTTGTGAAAACAGCTTAAAGTATAGATTCCAAACTTTCAAACGATTTTTTAATGATATCAATACGATCATTTTTGCCGGAGTTATAGTCATTTGAATGACTATAACTGACTATAACCATAATTTTTTTGCAGAGTGTGTATATATAATAAATCCCCTTTTTTTCCCATTGAAAATTTCACAAGAAATCAGTGATTTCGAGCGGAATAAAACCTATTCTGGGGTGGTTCGAGGGTGGTCGAGAAAATCGCGTAAAAAACGGGCCACCTTTATCGCTCGAGAACACTCGATCGATGGCCGAAGGTGTGACGTTTACAAGGGGAAGAAGCAAAAAAGAAAACCCCGTAAAAAGCCGATTTCCCCGCGTCACGGAAATCTCATTCGAGATTATAACGGTGTTATCGAGCGGATCACGTCGACCAATCGAAGCGCGAGGTATGTGTTTCGGCTTTTAGCTCCAAAAATTCGGCTCACCACGTTTTTTCCGTTGTTCTTGGGCGGTGCAGCGCATTCGACGCTGCGTTCCGATTTTTCACGGTCGAAAAAAGACCAGTCGTAGGAAAAGCGAAGGAAATAAAAATGGCCAACGTTCCGTACCGAGTTAAAGCCCCCTCCCCCTTTGGTACATACACTCGATGGACTCTCTGAAATTGTTCTCGCGGAACTCTCGTTCCTCTTGAATTTCAATCATCAGAGATTCAAAATTTACTTTCGTAAAGACTTCAGGAGAAGTTTTCAGAGCGACGACGTACCAGGTGAAATCTTGTTACAGTCGGTCGGAACGATCTTACCGTGGTTCATAAGTAGACCACGTGCACTTCGTCGACAAACATTGTAAAAAAGTATTCATCATTTCTGGGGTAGATAGTACTGGACAAATGAAGTCCTGATAATCATGGGTCGAAAAATTAATATTTTCGAAGTTATAAACAATTTTTTGTTTTGGTTAAAGCTAATGGTAATATAAATTACCTCTTCTACAATTTTTATCAGTTTTGTTGCAGTTTCCTTCGTTGTTTCATAATTTGGAAAATATTACTTTTTTCATCCATTTTTATCAGGACTTTCTTTCGTTATTTTCCGAGTACTATTTACTCTAGAAGTTATGAACCCTTTTTTTGTATCGCCCAGCATAATCTAAAATTTATAATACTATACAATCAAACTTTTACAGAATCTAAGAATCTATAAACCCATCTCAGAATAGTTTCTTCCGAGTATACCGCGGAAACTCCGTGAAAAGGAAGTATAGTCTGGGGTTTTCACGGTGGATTGTGGCGGCGCCGTGGTGCTTACCCCAGAATTGTAATGAAGGCACTGGATATAAATGTCGCGAATGAATAAACGAGAGTTCGATAACGAATACGAGATAGAAGAATTATTAAAAGCGGAGGTGATAAATACTAGAACTACCGACGGTATACTTTTATCTATCGGATCGATAAACATGAGAAACTTTTGAAGATCTATAAATTAATAAATTTTCTGACATTTATATTCCAATAAAAATCCGACCCCACCTTACCATTCGAGGGTTAACACATCGAAGCTTCTATAGTGCAAGGAATAAAATTCTACATAACTTGTATTTGTATAGAGTCTAAAACTATAAATTTGCATAAACATCTGCAATCACTGTAGCCACGAGAGTTCGACAACAGACCCTGGCCCTGGGGTGTCCCTGAATTTCGGGTGTGCATTCAGGATGCAGCGTCGAAAGACTCGATGGAATCGGTCATCGATGCGATCGATGGGCCGAGTGATATACACACGACGAAATACGTCACAACGGCTGTTCGTTCTTGCGACCTAAACCCGACAGACGCTCTTTCATCCTCTCTCTCTTTCTGGTAAAGCCTTCACCGACCGCGAAATGGAGTCTGGTACCGCGGTTAAATCGAAGGATCCCTCGGATTTGTAACGAGTACTGTGCGTCGAAACGCCGACGACGAAAATCCTGGGAACGGTAATGGTTCTCGCGTCTCTCCATATATGTATAACCCCATTGGTATTTCTTCTTCCTTGCTTTTAGCGGGACCAGTCATGGATCCCATCGCCCGAAAGAGTTTTTGCGGGCCACCTTTATCGCAGCATTGTTTCTTCAAGCATGCGTGGTTCGTCGCTGGAGGAGAAAATACGTTTTAGACGAGAGGTTGATGAAGAAAACCGGGAAGACAAACCGGAAACGATTGAGATTTGGGGGAACGACTCTTTGATCTTACCTTGGACGAAAATGTCGGAATCTTTGCGGTAAACGGAGGCACGAAAGGTTCACGAAAGGTTGTCACATTTATTCCACTAGACCACGATACCAAACTAGCTATATCTTATTTTGAAATTTAAAAAAATTGATCACGAAACCACGGTAAACTGTAACTATAAAATTAAAAATCACGTGGATACATGAGTAGAAATTGCAGAAAAATTTGTACACTTGATTGCAATTTGGAAAGTATATGAACACGTGAAGCACTGTAGATTAATGAAAAGAAAAACCTTCCAAAAGTTTCGTCGCCTGGGAATCACCCAAGCCCTCTATTAGCGACAGCAGTTAAGGGATTTCTCCGTTGGAAGTTTTAAACTAACCCCTCCCCCTGGTTCGACCAAGCTCGAGAATCTTGTGGTAATTCCTCGCCCCCTTTAACTAATAATTTCACCGTGGCGAGGCGTAAACAAACAAATCGATTTGCTCAGTGGACTTCGGGAATTTCTGAGAGCGAGTATGCAAATCGACGACGATGTTCAGATCGCGAATTAACCGCTAAGGGGATGGGAAACGACTTCCCCACGCCGCGAGAACGTCTGCAAACGTTTACACGGAAGGCCAAAGCAAACGTTCGATAACGAACTCCTCTCTCTTGACGTTTATTAAAGATCTAAAGATTATCGGACGCAGCTTCTGGGTGAGCATACAAGCGTAGACCGCCTCGGGGCTTTGAACAATTTTCTGCGATTACGTCTTCTATACCTTCGTGATGCTCTGTTTTGTTCAGGGAACATGTGTACAGAACAACACTTTGCTCCCCTTATCCGAATTTTCGCTTGGAAAGTTAACTCCGTGTGTCAATATTTACGTTCGAAAGCGTCCACCCTCTTCATGTACTTTGGGTTGATACTTTTGGGGCAAAAATTTCACCTATTTAAAATATTCACGGTTGTTTAAGGCTCATTTGGACAATGTAACAATATTGTTGTAAAAATTTCAAAGGTACCAGAAGCACGCAGTCAAATTAAATAGATATATACCAGTGTCGGAAAGTACGAAAACACCTATCCTCTTAACATACTTTGAACTGCTACTTCAGAGATTAAACGTTCACCTATTAAAAATATTCACGGAAGTTAGGAGGTCGTTTGAAGCTCATTTAAACGATGGAACAATATTGTTATAGAGTTCAAAGGTACCAAAAGAACGTAGTCGAATCGAATGGATAAATACCAGTGTCGCCAGGTAAAATCGAATCCGCACCGCGTTGTGGTCTTTTTGGCCGCTACTGAACCGCAGGCGGGAAATTTTTCGAAGGGAGAAACTCATTTACAACTCAATCGGCCCGCTCATGAAATTCCTGCCGCGCGGAAATCCTGTCGGAGGCCGAGCAATCCGGTTACCGAACAGACAGAAGAAATTGGCCTTAATCGTCGCCGGGGCGTCCTTAATCAGCGTTTTCCTCGACGGGATTTATTCGATCTCTGTTTATGCGTCGAAATTAAATGAATCATCCTTCGTGATCAATCGAAGATCGAATAGTACCACGCGTTTGTCGCTGACAACTCTTGTTAAAATAACAGTCACATGCAACAAATAACAACTTTCAATGCAATAAAGACACAATTGTAAAGTACACTGGTGTAAATAATTAAAATACTTGTACACCACCTAAAGAAATGGATATTAAGAAATAGATATATAAAGTTTAAGTTGAATTTTAATTGACACTAGGAAGATAAGGCTGTGATAAGAAAAAATGTAGGTATATAAGATATTGTAAATAAATGTAGTAATACTGCACGTCAAATAAACACACAAATATATCGGCGATATTAAATTACCAAAGGACACTTCAAACTCCACTCCTTACTACCTCAATATTCGCACGTATGGAAAATATTTTGTAAAATGAAATTGAAAGTAATGCAACATTTATAAATATACACGTGAACGCTTGTAAAAAAAAACTCGAAAGTTGTGAAGACTCACCGGTACCGAAAGTGATGGCCAAAACTCCGTAATGAAGGAACAGGGCCAAAGGCGACATGGAATTGATGGACCACTTAAACGCGGGACCGCCTGTCCTCGACTGTGGTCCCTCCGATGCTTTTCAACCACCGTGCAATTTCGACCCTGAATCCCGCGCTACCCCTACCCCAACGCGGCCGTCCATTCCCAAGGAAATTCGCGCAGGCGTTTCGAACAATGCATACCACGAATGTTAAACAAAACTACCAACGTGTCGTTCGAAAACGGTCCTTCTTCGATACATCTGATATGTTCATTCAATTTTCTGCCAATCGAACTGTATTTAACAAAATTACCCACGAAACAGCCGCAACTCCATTTTCCGAATCACTGAAAATTATATATTTTTTTTTGCATGAATCACATTTCCAGTTTAGTTGGTTTCATTTTGGAATGGGAATGAAAAGAAATTACCGTTTCTGTGTTCACGGGAATTCAGGAGGGGATACTTTTCTTCTTTTATGGTTTATATCTGCTTGAACTGATGCAGGCCGATTGGGTTACCTGGTGATACAGTTGAAAAAAAGAATAATACACACTTAAAGGAATGAATTAATGGGAAAATTGAAAGGATTGGAAGAGAGAGTATTTCGAACCTTTTCAGCTTTCTGCTGTTTCGCTATTGACGTTCACCTGTCAGCCCCGGCGGAATTTCCAAATTGACAAGTGACCCTTGTCATCGCCATCCAACCAAATAATTTTACCTGTTTAAAATATTCTAAAAAATCTGTCCTCGTGAGCCTTCACACACGCACCACAGGATCTTACACGGGAAGTTTACCTCGCGATAGGATGTACACGCCGTTGCAATGACACCGTTCGTCGCGAAACCTGAAAAATGGACGCAAAGACGAGTCAGTGTATGAAGTGCGAAGGGGACGTGGTGGTGGACACTGGTCATTGTCCAAAGTGTTCGAGCTCTTCAAAGTTTCTGAAGAAATCTGGCCCGTTGGTGACGAACGGCAGACCAGAGTCCGTGAAAGTACCCGTGAAACCCCCGGAAACCGGCTACGTGATGCAGATCGTTTCCATTGGAATTCGACCGGACAGTGTTTACGAGGTTCACCGGGAATAACGGCTCGACAATTACTCGATAAGTAAAATACAGTGGACTCTTGATGCATTGCAGTTTGCTATATGGCCGTGCAAGGCACTTCCCCCGCGTGCAAACTCGGCTTCCGCTAAGGAAAAAAGCGGTGTCGAAGAAAAGTCTTCTATCACTTAGTAAATTTATTCCAGGTAGCGAAATGAATGCTAAATTCCCTACGTTATTTTTTCCCCTAGTGGAAGCCAAGTTTGCTCGTGGTTGTACTTTCGATATGTGATTTTTAATCTACTACAGCCTGCTATAGCCCTGGCAATAGATCAAGAGTCCACTGTAAAACATAACGTCGTCACGATTTTCTGTTTCCTTATTATAGGCAAGAATGTTGCTCGCGCCAGAGGCCGACATGTCCTCTATCAAGATCACCGTGAAGGGTAACAACCTCCGCGTGAACGTGTGCAAACCCCTGAACGAGCAACTCGCCAGTCAGTTGCCGGAGATCACCGAGAAATCGGTGCTCGGCGATTTGGTTAAACGGACGATGAAACACTGCGAGAACTTGCTCATACCGGATGACATAGACGGCGAGAAGGTCAGGGCTGTCGTGGACAACAAGCACCGAATGCTCATTCTCACGGCACCCACGATGAAACCGAGCAAAGTTAGGAAAAAATTAATCGCCTGAACATTTCGACTCTATACTGAAGGTTGCGGTGTGTCGACACGTGAACAAAAGATGATCGGTCTGGCTGTCAAGATCCGAGTATTCGGTTGACCCTTTTAGGATTTCTAACGGATTCGTTTAAACTTGTAAATTCGAACAGATTATTATGGACAATTTGCCACACCACTGTCGCGAGAACGCGACTACCTTAAAGCAGAACGAGTACATGAACTTCGACACGATGTCGAACGGGGTTAAGACTAGCCTGAAGTTCTGCAAGCCGCCGAACTTTTACATCGTTGATAATAAAGAATGCTATGCTGTACGTGTTCCCTGTTGATTACAATTATTTCACCTTCGTGAGACAGTTCGTAATTTTGGACCATTTTTTTTACCTACTTACAGGCGGAAATGAAGATCGAGGGATTGAAAGTAGGTACAGCTAATCTAGCCAATGAGAATACATTGAACATAAAATTGCACAGCTCCGACGACTGGTCGCCCGTTAGGAACTTTAACTTTCAGATGCCACGGGAAGCGAACGCAAAGAAAGTGTCGGTGGAGGTCTTCAATGACACGATCTTCGTGCGCGCTCCGCTCAGGAAAAGACACGCGTAACAATGTACAAGTATTTTTGGTTACAATCAACTTCACAGGAAATCCTCGTCGAAGGTGCTGTGGAGAACAATTACAAAGCCGTTGTCCTATAGTTGTCTCTTCCCATATTTTTTATTTAAAACAAATAAAGATCCTGGGTCAACAACGCGTTGTTAAAAAGTTTTTACTTCTTGGCAGGCTTCGCAGGTTTTTCTGTTTTTGTCGCTTCGGCGGGTTTAGCCTCGGCAGGCTTAGCCTCTGCGGGTTTACCACCACCATCGGCGAGTTTAGCCTTTTTCGCGGCTTTGGCGGCCAAGATCTGTTTCCTGCGTCTCTCCTGCAGAAGCTTGGACTTCATGGCCGGGTGGCTCTTTGGTAGCGTGATCTGTGCGCAGAAAGGTTTTGTATCAATGTAACTGCATCGAAAGATGAAACTAACAGTGCGAAACATCGGATAGTATACTCACTCCACGCTTTTCGGCCACAAGAAGTTCTCTCTCCATTTGACGTTTCCTTGCAGTCAGAATTGCCGCGCGTTTCAGCACAGCGGCATACGGGTTCAGACGCAACATAGCACGAGTGTTGGTCAGGGGGTTCAATTTCTTGACACTGCGCAGCACCCTCTTCCTGTAATTGAAAAGGTTTATCGTTAGTATATATTTCATAAATAAGAGAGTAGGAATAAGAACGCGATAAAAGGTTGCATCAGTTATGGAACATATTTATCACTGTCAATCAGTAACACGGACCAAAAGGTTTCATCATGAATGGCACACACACATCGTTTGAGATGTATAGAACATAGAAAGATACATACCTTGGTGCTCTGAGGACTTTGCGAATTTCATCGGATTTCAGAAGTCTCGACAAGTCTGTATTTGCCATTTTAGGGAATGGCAGGTTGTAACCAGCTTTAAGTTTCGACTCTTTGCGCCAGGTTCCGTAAAGAGCATCCAGCTTATCGAACGCGGATTTTGTCCAGATAACGAACCGTCCAACATGGCCACCGGGTGCCAGTTTCAGAAGGTTCACTTTATTAATGTTCATAAGGTCAACACCGGGAATGTTACGGAACGCCTTGCGAATACCCTGATAACAAAACAGATGATTAGAGAATTGAACAGGAATGATAAAGTGTGCTTCAATTATTTCCATACCTTGTCCTCGCCGTACACAATCAACGGTCCACGACGTTGAATACGTCTGCGATTACGCATTTTACCCTTACCAGCACGGAAACGTTGGGATTTGTATACCTGTAAGCAAAATAAAATTTGATGTCTCGTAAATCCGTACAAAAAACATTTACCGTGACTAATTGAAGTGTTTGGCTATCAATTCCCCATTCTAGCGAACGAATTAGCTAGTTTAGAACGCCTGACAACCGGATTTATCTAGCACCTGATTGGAGCATCTGAATTAATTGTATTTTAATAAAGATGCGGACATTCTACAGTGCATACACAACATGGTCATTTAAAAGTACACCTACCTTTTGGATATCATTCCACGCCTTTATGCGTCTCAAGAAGATAACAGCCTGCTTCGTTTTGTTGTATTCCTCG
The DNA here is from genome assembly GCF_001272555.1 of Dufourea novaeangliae. Lineage (NCBI taxonomy): Eukaryota > Metazoa > Arthropoda > Insecta > Hymenoptera > Halictidae > Dufourea > Dufourea novaeangliae. The sequence continues at coordinate 548,569 of NW_015373917.1, read as the reverse complement.
ATTTTGTCAGACACTACCAAGGGAAATTCTGGAACTTCTTGAATCATGTGACCTGAACGTAAAAAATTGCGTTAACCGCTGTCCGAGTTAAGCAGAACACGTGTAAATAAATAATTTAGATATTCAGTAGAACGCTATAAGTATAATCAGTGACAAATCAGCAACACAGACCAAGAAGCAAGTCATCATGAAAGTAAGATTGTCATACATTCAATTAATACCATCAATTTATCACTCACCCTTGGACATTACAAGAGCTGGGACACCAGTGGCAGCAATAGCAGAAACTAAGGCGTATCTCTTCTGGTTCACATTGATTTTACGGTGCCAACGTCTCCAGGGCTTCGTCGGGGCAAACATGCGTCCTCCTCTACACATATTACCAAAGGCACCCTGACCAGAACGATGAGTACCACCACCACGAACACGGGGGATACGTGCCACAGCACGTCCAGTACCCCATGATTCTGCAGAGGTTTGATGACCTAAGAAAACAAACCTATATTTAATAATGCTGAAATTAGTTCCTTTAACAAATCAAAGAAGGAAACATAGAACAGATCAAACTGCATAAGTTTCAGCTATAACTAGTGATGGGTATATTAAATATCTTCATAGACCCATTACTTGCTATACTATCCTAATCCTCCAAAACACTCACCAGCTTCCTTGGATACGCAATACGGCTGTCTGCTATTCTTTGAAATTTGTTGATGAACAAAGTTCACAACATCTGGTCGAATTGGTGCTTTGAACACGGCCGGCAGGGATATCGTTTCTCCGGAAGCTTCATTTTTATCGCTGTATACCGTCACAAGCGGTCGCGCCGTTGATAACGACTGTGAAAATAAGAAATAACTGTAAAATATCGACGTTTTTCATGAATTATAGAAGTGTAAAAGAGAATTGGGGAAGCCAGGAGTTAAAGTTTCCTGTTATATATGAGTCTCACTGACACGGCACATGGCGGACAGAAAAATCGGAATGGCTGTATCTAATATGAATCTTTCGTTACATGTAACAACAACTCAATTGAATGGAATAGCAAAAAGAAGACAAAAATACGCGAACTTGTAAGTTGTACTCGAATATGTACTAGGATCGAGATAAATCAGTTTACATACTATAAATTGTTACACGTGGTCAACAATGCGGTAGACACTAGGATTCTGCGTTTAGAGTAAAATTCTTGGGAACCGTGGAGCGGATTAACGAGATATATAATATTAGTAGGTAGAACGTACTAAATTCTGAATGAAGTGCAAAGTTTCTTACCATCTCGCGTTCCTTTTATAACTTTTCACGCATCAGACATAAACTAACCAGGCAGCTCGTACGCCTTACCTGGTCGCAAAGGAAGAAGGACGCAAGCGGAAACGACACAACAAGACTCGCGCATGCTCAGATCTGCTCAAATCTGAGTTTTTGACAGTACAGTTCACAGTAATGCTCTGAAAATAAATCAGCGTTTCTATGTAACAAATTAAACAATAATTAAACATTATTACGTATAATAATTTACAGTCAGCAAACTGCAAATCTACAGTACAAGAAAATAAAGTACAGTCATACTTTTGAATCAATATTTAGTATTTTAATGCACAACGAAATGATAGAAAAGACATGGGTTCCATCTAGTGGCAACATGAAATATTAATTAACTAGTAGCTTGAGACTTTTGCCGTAGATGGCGTCACATATATATTTATTCAATCGTGGCTTTAATCATTTATTAAACAATTAATCATTAATAAAATCGCAAATATTAAATAACATTGATTCACTGGAGGTCCATAAATAATCTACTACTTTTAGAAAGAGTAGTCAGTCGAAATTTGCATAATTTTTCTGTAAGATACTGTCCTCATTTTTTGATTGTTGTGTAGCTGAAGTGGGTGGAACTGTAAATGATAGCACGTGGACGAAACAAAGAAGTTTGATTGGGAATTTTTAGTTGTAATAACTGTTATTATTCTGAAAGATGGAAGAAACGATAGTTAGAATGGACGTCGATGATAGTATGAAGGAAACCGATGGTACAGATGGTACAGGACTTAGTTATGAAGAAAAATTAAAATACGTAAATAACATTAGTAAACCCATGGCTCCAAAGAAGCTAACAAAAAAGATTTATAAATGTATAAAGAAAGGTATGTAATATTAAAATTTAAATATTACTTAAAAGTTACTTTTAGTATAATTGAAGCATTACTAACTTGTTCATGGTGTGCGTAATTTGTAACATAACCATTTCAGCTTCTAAGCAGAAAACATATCTTCGAAATGGCTTGAAGGATGTACAGAAGCACCTCCGTAAAGGAGAACATGGGTAATCTATATGTTTACTTAAAATGAAAAGTACATTTTATTAACTATATATGAAATATTTTAACTCGTAGGTTGGTTGTATTTGCGGGGGATGTGTTTCCCATAGAAATTATGTGCCACTTACCAATTGTTTGTGAGGATAAGAATATTCCTTATTGTTATACTCCATCAAGGCAAGATATCGGCAATGCAATGGGAGTGAAAAGAGGGAGCCTTATGGTACTGATTAAGGAGCATGCAGATTACAAAGACCTTTACGATGAAATCAAATCTGCAATGAAGACATTATCAACACCACTGTAATTTTGTATTCAATCTCATATACCGTTGACCAGTTTGTAAATAGAAAAGATGGATGTATTGTAAAACACATATTTTGTGAGCATTTTTAGCAACAAGTATTATCAAACATCGGATCATAAATTCCCTGAAGTGATACATTTTTTTATACCATTCCTTTTAAAAATACAAACATATATAAAAAAAATAAAACTCAGAATTAGTTATGACCCTTTCTCTTCAAACAATAAATAAAGTGTCTTGGAAATATTTCTATTATAAATTTAAAAAATGAGAACGGTACTTATACGTGTGAAGTTTAATTAAAAATTAGTTTTATTTATCGCCTGTGCATTTGAAAATAGAATATTAAAATGTAGCTTAAGGTAAAAATCATATTTCTCGAAGCGACATGCATACGTACGTATATACAGCTTTGCTTCTATTTTATGCGGGTAAAATTAAATTTAAAATAGATTCCTTATTTCATCTCGATTAACGGTCTTCTAGATCTCCGAAAATCGTTTTGGATTGTTAGTCGAGACTCCCGAACAATCGCTGTGCTTTCCTTTAATTTCATTCCATATGATATTGAATAGATTATCAAACGTGATCGTTAAGTCAATTATAAAATTTAACGTTATTATTAAGTTTTTGTAATACCAATTGTATCAATTGTTCACCATCCATGAGATATTTTGAAAATGGCGACTCGTTCAACGAAGAGAAAGTGTTATTCGAAATGGAAATTGTGTGTTGAAATGATTTAAACAGCTTGTCCGTATTTGTTGACTATAATCTAAGCAACGGAAGAATTGAATGCGTGAAATAGAAATTTCACCCGCGGTTCTTAATTTGAGTCCAATGACAGTGCGTTAACTGCATGACCGTTCAAATGTGTCCAAATAGTTATCAAATCTGAACTGTACCACGAATATCTCCTTTTCTTTGTAGTGGAATATTTTACTCGTCGGTACGGAATATGAAATGCTTTGACAATTTCATTATCTCTTAAACGATAGGTTAGCTTAATTTTTTAACAATACGTTATCGAGTTATTTGTTACCGACCGAACTGACAACAAATCGCAAGTACTTTCTATAAATCGATCAGTTTGCACCATTCCAAAACAGATGTCGTAGTCGCAACCAGTTAGGATTGGAGGCCTTGCGAGCGCGGGAATAATGAAAAAATTCGAAAAAAAAAAAAAAAGAAAACGCACCGAAGTACTTCGAGGAGGCGGTCAGGTTCTTATTTTGTAAAATTGTATCAGGGACACATTTTATCCTTCGACGTACGATATTTTATACACACCGAAGAGGGGAATTCTGTCGCCCGCAAATGCCTCTTTTCACAAGGACAAAATATTCAGCAAAATGTCTGCTGTAATTGCGCCTAAAATACGCGCAAAATCGATATATCTTCGATCCTCTATCGCTCTATGTCTGTCTTCGAACCCTTAATCCTACAGTTACCAATGTCAGTATAAAATATACATTTACGAGCGACGAAGGACAACATTGACATCGAAATTGACGAAGCGTACAAGTGGGACGTTATTCTCACCCTCGCCGAAACAGACACATTCTGCATACGTCGTTTCCGTTGGAGAATTTCAGGCAGTAGCGCATCTTACAACAGTATGTGTTTTTTTCATTCATCATTGTAGCGATGGGTTCTAAATAACAGTTGAAATCAATTGAATTAAACGAAGAAACAATTTTTCAAGTTTTGAATGATCGAATCTGTTCGAACACTTGAAAACGTACCCATCACTACTCGTGTGTGTGTGTGTCGTATACACAGGCTATACAGTGTAAAATTAGTTATGGCAGCATAACAGTTACACGTGTCGTTTATATGTGGCTCCGCGTGTTACATTAAAAGAAGTGATGGGACTTCAAGAAGACACTGTTTTGAAAATGTTCCAAACAAATCAAAAATACGGTACTTTGAGGTCGAAATTGGATTGGAAGTCTTGTCTTTCAAGACTTGATAAAATTTGGAAAATCGTTCAGGATTATCAAGCACAAGACCGCTGCAAAACGTGCTAACACCTCCTATGTTTCAGGTTTTCAATTCAAGACGATCCAAGTCGTCTTGAATCCCATCACCAATTAAAGGGGACCTATGTTCCCTTACCTTGACTCTCATTCTCCCTTTCTCACAAGCACACTTCCATTACACGACAGACAATGAATGTAACGACTGATCAACACGGCGATGGCTGCGGCGAAGGAATGAACTAACAAGTATCAAATTATTAAACACCTTTCATACCGATCGTTAACGTTACAGATAGTTTTATGATCGACCGAGGACATCATCACGACCGGCCCTTTATGTATAAACGCGAGGTTACGCTTCTTCTGAGTTGCGAGAAAGAATTTGTGCACTTACAAAGTACAATTCGCCAGTATATTTAAAAAGTTATATGTACCTTTGTTCTTACAAGAAGGTACGCTTGATAAAGCATCGTTTTACACCCTATGAACGCGTTAGTAAACTCATTTACAAACAAAATCATTTCTCTCACGCTCAATCTTTCTTTCGCTCCTATAACCTAGGTACACAATTATGATTACAAGATTCACGATTCATAATTCTAGCAGTAACCCATTACCGTGATCGATATGTTACAGTTATCAGACAATCCCAGAGCCCTTACTACACAAACGAAGTATCGAATAGACTCGACGTCCAACGTATCTTTGTGTTATACAATCCAGGGTGTTCCAGAGCAGTGTTTCTCAAATTGTGGTCCACAAACTTCTGACGAAAGAAAGAACAGTCACTTTTAACGAGTAAGCAGAACGTTTTGGCACTACTCGGTGGAAAAAAATGAAGATGAAAAGAAAATATATAAGGAGGACACAAGTAAGTTCTCTAATGGTCGTACACCTCGTTTGTGGTTGATTGAACTGCACGCGGCCCCCCCCGTCCACTTAATGATAATCGACAATAATTCCGCGTAACTGTAGATCATTAGAAAATGGTAAAAATACGAGATATTTCCTTGCACTCGAAGCAATTGTAACCTCGCTCGTGGAAGGATGAAACTCAACGGTTGAAGCAGGGCCCGTCGTCGTCGAATGCTCTGTGCAAAATTTGCACTGCAAATGATGTAAAAACGTTGCAACGTCTGGATATTTTTCCTTACACGACTATACGTACTGTTTAGTATCATTTACAGCGTAATGTTTACGCGCTACTATGGACTAAAGCTATTGCTCGATTTTCGTCAGTCTAATACGCATCGATAAAAGTACGGCGGTTTTTATCGTCTGGTGATAATCGTTTACTCCGATCGGACGTCCCGAATCGAAACACTTTTCTTCTACCGTTCCTCCTTGTGTTTTATTTTCGTGAAATTAATTCAAAACAGCGGAAAGAAGGAACTGGTAACATCTATATTTGCCAAAATGGTTAATAATGCTCGACTCTTTCCGCCATGATGTTTCCCATACTGACCCCTGTATAAACTCTGGACAGGCAATCCGACATACATGCACGCAGGTGAATCAGCGTCCTCCGTGGAAATAACCTTACAGATATACACTTCAAAGTATTAAAAACCTTCCCGGAAAGGACAGGGATTGATGAACATTATTAATCGCAAGAACCCTGGCCAGAAAAGCCTCGAGGACCAAGCTACCAAAGTGGATCACGTATACAAAATTCTGCTCGTGCGAGATTGAAGTCGATTAATTGCAAGGTACTCGCGAGACTTGTATCTCTGTCAAGCAACGATTCTCAACTGATCGAGGGAAAATGAAACATTTTTTTCAGGTGACCCCAACAACACTTAGGAGTCGCTTTAATGGCGAAGACTTGTCGTCAACAAAAGGCACCAACTTGTTTTTATTTAGAAACGGATGGACGCCCGTGAGAAGTCCCGTTGAAATAGACACAGACCGTGTGTGTGTGTGTGTGTGTGTCTTTCCAACGACAGCAGAAAGTCGGATGAATGAGTACACCCGACGGGGAGGATCTCCATGTACAAAAAATACACCAATTTTTCACACGGAACGGTTCTTATAGATCCGTTTCACTTTTAGAAAACCTACACTTGTTCGAGGTAAAGAAGTGCGCGCCAGCCTAAGGATATCTGGACACGTGCGACAAATATTGATAGAGAGGCCCCTCTTGTGTGTTTCAGGGGAACAGAGAAGACCTCTGGTTAACAGGGAGGGGTAGTAGTATCGTGTGCAATAGATCTCGTCTCGTCGGCGTTTGAAACACAGTCCTTAAGTATAAATCTGTAGCAGTATCAAAATAGTAAAAATGGTGCATATGAAGACCATGAGCACGGGTAGGATCAGAATGAATCTGACGGAGCGGCTTGTGCCGCTGGGCTGTTGTCATACAACCTGTTCACCGGATTCTATAGACGAGTCGAACAGAGGACGTTCCGCCTGCGGATCGTTCGATGCCGATGACGCTGTACCGCCGTTTCCGGAACTCTCTCTTCTCGTCTTTATGGAGCTGGAGAAGCACAGGCAACCGGACTGATTGCGATTCCTCTTTAGCGTGGGCTTGTTCTCGCGATCACGTTCTGCCAAGCATTTCTGGTAGTAGTCGTAGTCCTTCAGGTACCTGATAGACAGAAAATATTTGCCGCTTCATCTTCGACTTACGTGGATTGCTTGTATTCGAGTACCCCTCATCGACAATTCATTTCTGTCTACCCACCACACTGGAGGCCATCGATGCTCGTTCAGGTACTCCTGGTTCTCCGGATGAAGAAGACGTACACTCCTGGGGGACATCTTGCACAACTTGTTGTAGTTAACGCACAAGTGATTCATGCACCAGTCCGCCAGCTGATCAGCATTATGTAACTGTAACCGAGGAATCGTCGGATTGTACACCAGGTGTTCCCAATTAATCGCTATCTCCACAGATCAGGGATGAAAGAGCTGACCTTGCAAGGTTCCAGCAGCCTCAGACAGTTCTCCACCGCTTCGTTCCCGTCGTTCTGGGACAACCTCTCGAGATCCTCGATCACTCGGCTCTCGACTAGGTTCACCAATCGCTGTAGACACAGGCGATTGGCCAGTTCTAGAAGGTTCAAGCATCTGGCGGAGGAAATTGCCGGCACCTCGTCGGTGTACAGGTAGCAGAGCAACTTGTGGAACGTGTACTCGCGTACTCCAGGGAACACTATCTGTATTTTTAATAATATCATGGAAGTTCATAGGCAAAAACAAAATGTAGTCTATCGGTCAAAGCAGCGTACTCACTACTTTCGCGCTACTTTCGCGAAAATCACCGGAGAACATGGCTTTCATTACGTCACATCGGGCAGTGAGAATCGCTTTGTGTGCCGGTACGCTTCCATCGTCCAAGTCAAACACCACGTCAGCAAACAGTCCTGAGATAATCGAGTTTCAAGATCAGTTAACCACCGAAACAGTTATTCTGGATTATATTGCCAGAACTGAATACGACGAACGAAGTCTACCTTGATCCAGACAAATATCCTCCAGTCGTTGCCTCACCACTTGCTTGTACCTGTCGTTCAGATCGTTATTGAACTGATCTCTAGTATGCAACGTCCCCAGCACCATCAGCAGTTGAGGAAGCTCTAGGAATTCGGCTGCCTGCCTGATTTCCTGTGATAAAATGGAGAACGATACAATCAATTAAGATGCTTTCAACAATACAGAATATGATCATGGGGGGTGATCGGATATGGAGGTCCTTTCTAAACTCGGGGACACCCAGGTGGAGACGGTTTCTTTTTTTTTGTGGTCGTCGAAAGGACTGGAAGCGTTTCCATGCATCCCGTGATCACCGTACGGTCTTATGTCACTGTTCTAAGAAAACACAAGGAACCAATAAGAACATGCCGGGATTGAAGATGACTATATAGGCGACGACCTAGCTGACTCGCTCTCTTTCTCTGAAATCGATACCCTGACGCTATGTGACACTACTACGTGCGTGTGCGTTATGTGTGCTGGCATATCAGCGAACGTATTTCACATTGTACTAACCAGTAGAAGCCCGATAGGAGCTGTCTGAAAGAATAGAGCCGCGTTAATTGTCATGTACCGTGGACGTCGTCATTGTTAAAGACATAGAGGCTAAGCAAGGAACATCTATGGAGGATGAAACTTATACACTGTATACTTCTGTGGCTAATGAAACGTACCACCACGACTTTCATCGGTGAAATTATAAACGATAATACGATACCGACGCAACGTACCTGCAGATCGTGATACCGTTTATCCATGCTGCCCGTGTAAATGAACTGCAGACACTGTTGCATAGCCTGCGGGGTGATCAGCTTCGACAGCGTCACCACAGTCGTTGGTTGCTGCATTCCGTTCGTGCTTTCGGTCTGCGAACCAATGGAAACTGGCCATAGACATCCAAACTAATTTATTCTTTTTTTCCATAGACAACAAGAATCCTCACCAGACATACACGGATGTTCTGAAAGGCTGGATGGTTCAGCTCCCTCGTCGCTCCAGCCGCCTTCCTCTGATTATCCATCGTGGGCAGTACTTGAAAGCTTGATCGCCGCTTCAGCTGCTCCCAGACTCTACAGAAGACAACCACAATTTTGGTTAAATTCGATCAAAGATTAAAACGCAGCAGATTATTTCATAACATCGTTGTGTGGTATCGATGGCCAGACTACCTACGGTTCTAGCTTGGAACGCTTAACAGATTTGCGGGATAAACTCACTTTGAGGGTTTTGACTGATCGATACGAATCAGACACTCGGTGTCGTCGTTGAAATCGCCGACGGTCGCCTCGCCGAACGTGCTCACCTTAACCAAAATAGAAAAAGTGTATTGTGGAAAGAAGACCGTATGGAGGTACTGGACACGTTGAGTTATACCATGCTAGATTCACTGGAACTCCTTGGTGTCTGCTCCTGGATCAGTTCCATGGTAAAGAGTCGATGAAACGCCGGCGACGCCGCAGCTAGGAGACACCGATGGGCCGCGAACGTGCAGTTCCCAGCGATCAAGGTCACGTCCGTATGAACCGGCTTCGTCCATAGTGTTCTCATGTTCTCCTCGTAGGTGCTCCCCGCCAGGCATACTTCTGGCGGTACTGGCTTTGGAGGGCAAAAGGGAGCCTGTAAAGAACAATCAGAACTATAGTTATCAAAGTTTTTATGCTGGGGCTATAATGTTCAGGAAGTAACTTAAAGAAGTCTTCGTCTTGTAGAATGGTAATTCGTTCACCTGAAGCAGAGGTCTCTGCACCCTCTTCAGGTTCGTCATCCAGAACCGTTGCTGACGACGTGCGATCAGCGCGGCCCGTATCGAATTCTCGAAAACTTCATTGACACCGTAATACGTGAAGACGCTGGTCTCGTAGTAACACACTCCAAGCTCCCTGGCCACGGCTCGAGCCTGATCAGGCATCACCAGGTCGCTCTTCCTTGTGGCCCTGTTTAGAATTGGGAACAAGAAGGTTGTGACACCGATGGAAATATGTCATTCTATATCGAGAATAACTGGAATAATCTCGGGAGAGGGTCTGAAAGTCACGATGAACTTTGAGGAATACCCCTGGGGAGCCAGCCTTCGTATGCCAAGGCTCGGTTAATCCAATTTCGTCGTTGTTACCTAAATGGAACTCGGGTGTTACGTGCGCTTGATGGGGCTAGAGACCATGTCTTACATCCGTATCGAATAAACAGGTGATTATCAGAATCTATGGATAAAGGGAAAGACGATTCCTAGGGCTGTACAATCTAAGGCAGTGTTTAACTTAACCTTTTTTGGATCCTGCCCCATTTCAGTGCCTCAAAGATCACGATACTCACCCTAGCAGAATAATAGACCAAGGTTTGAAAAAGTTGAACATTAATAGCTAGTTCAAATACAGTAGGCACATAGGTAAAACTGTTGCTAAAAATGATTTGTTAATTTCGCCCCAAAATATTCAATTGCACCTTGGTGGGAAACACTGATCCGAGGGTAGGGGAAGAAAGTTGTGGCCTCCACCGAATTAATCAACGTTGAGCAAACACGGATGACTTAAAATATTTTTCTTTGCATGTTTCCAGATGCACAGCTTACCTTACGAACGGACTACGGTCGCGGAAGTAGCTCAGATATGTTTCATCTCGGTACATGTACCGCAAGTCGTTCTTGCACCCCACCAACAGGACTGGTGTCTGGGGGCAGAACCTCCGTATTTCCGGGTACCACATCGCCTTGCAGTTCCGTAAGGAAACCGGGTTTGTGATCGAAAAGCATAGCAGCACCACGTCCGATCTGCGATAAGGTGAAATATTTCTACTTAAATAAATTATTTATTTTCATTTTTCGATATCATTACGTCTAATTTAATTGCAAGTACCGATACCAATAATATCGATATTTTATCCACGATATACATGTCTACCGTATCGCCACCATTATCGTCGACGATTCAGAATTGATCAATTACCTGCCGTACGCGAAACGACGATCCTTCTCGTGGTCGCCGAACGTATCCCACAGACGCAGGGAGACGTTCACATTGTCGACGACCTCCCAAGATCGCTCCAACACCTGGTAAATCGTACATTTGCATTCAATAAAAATTACGGTCCTAATTGCTCATTACGTTCGACTATCATAACTACTTATAACGTAGGTTTCTACACCAATAAAAATAATACATTTCTAGAATATTACGTGTTTTCTGTCAGTGATAATGTTTACGAATAATCAGTAATATCAACATTCAGTACAGCAAAAAGTTTCACAAGTTTCATTCAAATTTTCCATTCATAAAGAACCTAGATCCGAGAATCCCTAACAGGGTAAATCAATTTTTTATTGTATTCAATTTCAACAAAATTAATCCGTAAGATTTATATTTGCATAAACATCCGCAGTCCAATAACCGTAAGTCACAAGGATAGAGTTCCTAAGTGTAACACAACTTACGTCCTTGTAGATCCTGTACTGGTCAATGGCCCATACGGTGGGCACGTGAGTAGTCAGCAGTTGCGAGAGTGACACGTGCTTGTTGCAGGCCCTGGCACATATCAGTCTGGTCTTGCCGACCGCTGTGTCGCCGACGACCACGCACTTGACCAGTTCCTGATGCGGCTGCTCATTGTCCATCACCGACAATCACCCCTGTTCATCCAACACCCTTCTCCTCCAGATGCCAGGTCGTAGGTACCAGCAGCAGCAGCAGCTACCACCGTCTCCGTCGGCCTCGATGGAACCGCTGTCCTTCCTTCAACTGTACTACACGTCCACCACCACCACATCCGATCCCTGGCCGTCGATTAAAGCCCGTAGTCCCCTCGCTTTATCGGGCTGGTCTACGATCCCTGGAACTGGACGAAATCGTCCACGGTCAGCCGATTGGCATGCACACGCGATGCCCTTGACTCGAATTCTCGAAACGACTTAATATCATTGCGGATCATTGTCGATGGGAAAAAAAATAATAATTTACACGGGATCTAGATTAAGCTAGCTAGATCCTTGCGTGTGAACACTCGATGATGTGAATTGCGTGAGAGTCATTATGTACACGCATGAGCAAACTCGGCTTCCGCTAGGGGCAAAAGTTGTGTACTGGAAAGACCTCCTATCACTTGGTATCGGGAATTACTGAAGTTTATGCCATATTAACATTCAATTTAACGTTCATTTCAGTATTTGAAATAAATTTATCAAGTGGTAGAAGGCCTTTCTCTTACGCCAATTTTTCTCCTAACGGAAGCCGAGTTTGCACGTCAGTGTACAATCAGAGGGGAAGTTGTATAACTCCTTCAAAGAGGATTCACTTGTGTATCCGGGTTGAGCTACCGGTAAGTCTTTCTGATGAATATATTTTACTCATCGATTTTCCTGATAATTGCAGGTGACTCAGGGAGGACCGATTCAGGCCAGAAATAGGCGGATTGGGTTACGTAGATAGTGGATTGAACGTTCAGTGCACGCTTTCAACGAAGAACGTAGTGGGTGTTTAGAAGAAGGGAGTATGTTAGAAATTTTTCGAACACTCATCGAGGATTTACTGTAGTTCCAAGCCGTTTCTCCACTAGTTCAGAGACCACTGTACATAACACGCAGGATGCCTATTGATTTGACCCCGTGGGCATCCTCTCTATATTTAGTGGTCGAACCTTTGCAACTTCAGCCTCAACAGCGATATATGTATACTTCACCTTAACCCTGAACGAACGTGTGGACATCGGCAAACTCGCGAACTATTATACAGGGTGGCAGAAAAAACGATTTACATCGAAATTAATCACACACAGGCCGATGGCTATTTATAAATGAGCATGGATAGACGCTAGGACGATTTGCGACATTCCGTAAATGTGCTGTGGGGTAATTTCGATGTCGATCGCGAGGTCGACAGACGACTTTAGGAGCGGAAGGGGTGAAATATTGGGCTATGGAATAATTTAGACTACCGTCGTTCTGTCGACCGGAGATTGGCTGAATTTCATTCGAATAATCTACAGACGTCACGAACGGTACCTGACAAGGCAAGAAAAGACCCCCACTATCAGACGTCGATTTTAACAGGGTTTTGTAAAGTCCCTTCTGTATTGTGATACTTAATCAATTAATTTGACCAACTTTTTATGCAAACCCTGGTCAGATCAGTGATGAAGTTTTCAAACAGAATTTATTTTTCGATAATTATTATTGGTTGGTCTATGTATGTTCTGCAGATACCGTGAAAGCTGTGTTTAAGGCGGACACGTCGATAACGGTAGATGACAGCGTCTATACGTCTATGCAGAACAATCAGTGGGCGTCGCGACCGAGAAAAATCGAAGTCCGTTCGCTCGATACAAGCGTTAGCCGTCTTCTCGGAACTGGTTGGTCTGTGAATGAAATCCATTCCACCGTTAAGAATCCGTCCATCAATCAGCGTGGCTACATGCCCGCGACCATCGATCGTTACGAGGATCGTGGGGGATGGTGAAAGTACCCTTTCGTTCACCCCGTGTTTACGAAACGATGATGCATTACGCATGTATCCTCAACATTGTTCTCCAGATACATCTATCTCTATTCGTTGATCTACCTTTGTAGTTTTACATCTATAAGATAGAAAAGGTCTAAGGCGTTCTTTTTTTTAAGTACAATAACGATGCATCTGAAATATGTAAAATGACACTACTGTCAACTGAAGTCTTTTAATGTTTGCAGGTTTCTGGACCTCACTACCGGCCGAAAGTATGGAACCAGGTCCGATATAATCAGAGAAAGAGGAACATATTATTCTACAAAAAGTTAATGAAGGTAATATATTAACAATGATGGGAAGTATTCGATATATGTATCGATTCCAACAGCGGTAAGAATCTTGCTCGCTAATCCTTATCAAACTTTCATGTCACCCATGCACAAAGTCGGCAGTGTAACTGTTTTCTATTAAAAAGTAAATGCTTAAACAGGCAAATACCAAATTACCTCTAGGTAATATGTATATACCATAAGCTACCGTTCCAGTGAAACTTTCCGAAGCGTTTTCACGAAAAACTTTTTTTTATTCGCCCCCCGAGTTACGTTGCACGGGAAGTTGACGATTATTTATGTATGAACGATTAGTCGTGTCGTCTCCGTTGCAATTGCCACGGAAGTTGTCGTTAACTTCTGGCAAGGTCTTATCGATCTCGAACGTGTCACACGATTGCCGTACGTACGTGGTGCAAGGCAATCACGTTCACCGGTGGTGAATCGACGACTGTATATATATTCGGAGGAGGGAAAAAAAAATGAAGACCATGTGTGTGTGCGACTTGATGGTTTGTGCACTTGAACTTATCGCGCGATCGTTAAACGTCCCCAGCTAGCCGATGGCGAGTGTGACCCAGTAATGGCCGACATGGTTGTCCAGCCCGCGCGACAACCTTCTACATTGGAGATGATTCGCAGGTCTGGATCAAGATTTTTCTGGCCCAGGGCTATCGAACTTCCGAGGGACCCCTTGGTTGAGAAGGGGGGAGGGTAAACAATGTAATACAAAACAGAATAAGGTAACATAAATCGTCGAAAATTGAAATATTTTCTGTATAAAATTAAATAACATTTAATCAGGACGAAATGGAAGCACCCATGGAAGAAGAATCGAACCCCCTCCCCTTGATTCGGCGGTGATCATTCGAATTAGGGTTGTTAGTTCGATTTCAATTCGATTCAGAAAATTCCAAATGAGTCTATATGTCCTTAAAATAATAAATATAATAAATATATATTATATTTGTTGAATATATTTTTGTAAAATATTTTATTCCACATTCTTTAATTATAGGAGGACCTGGTCCCATACTTTTGATCGTTAGTCTATATCTTACCATATACATGGCAGTGACGATCGAATAAATCTTTTGAAGAATCGAATCGGAATCGGACATTTGTAATTCGAATCTTCTTTAGAACTCCTGCGGTATCCGTGCTCGAAAAAAAACGATTGGACGTAACCTAGAATCCGTAGAAAATGGGTGCAACGTGCTAGAGATATAAGTGGTAGGTTCTTCACCCAGGGTGAACAGTAGCTTCTTGGCGTAGTGTGTATCATAGTCTAAAATGCAAATTGAATTATACTTTCCAGGGGGAACGCGCATCAATTCCGACACGCCAGTTCATTCACAACAAGAGGTATACGTGTACACTTCGGTTATTACGCATCCGACTTGAATGAAACTCCGCAACTGGGTCGAGCACCGAGCCGAAAAGTAATCTAACGGGAGAGGCTATTTAGACTGGATCGCTTCAGGAAATAATCAGCCATGGAAAAAGGACGCATTGTTCGAGTATTCGTCCCGAGAAAACGGGGGATATATACAGGGTGTCCCATGTAAATCGACCCACTCGAATGTCTTCGAAACTATTGACGATATTAAAAAATATTTCAGACAATAGTGAATGTAAGTGATTGTTCAGATAGGATATATCGATAGAGCAAAGGGATCAGGAGGACGTTTATGTTCTTCTCACGATTCGAGGGACCTTGATCCGCTACTGCAGACGATACCAAAGGATACACCAGTAGACGATTTATTTCCAACTTGTTGACGACCACTCTTCCATAAAGATGAGAGAAAGAGTATATATATATACCAACCTTTGTCAGTTGCAAAGAATGGGCGTAATCTACCAATGGACCAAGGTGATTCTGATCTATTTTGTAACTTCGGAGGAATACAAGTAGCCCAGTCCGCTTCTACCAACCACAGATTAGAAAATCCATCGTAATTATCGTATCGTACATCTACGAAACGTCGTGTCCAACAGCAAAAATCGAAAAAGAAACGCAAGCACTACGCGACCCACGGTATTGCGTGCAGCAGTCGAGAGCTGACGCATTGCAGAACAGGCGGCTCCGCAGGTCAGCGAAAACAGAGTGCAGAGAAAGAAAAAGAAAAGAAAAAAAAGGGGGTTAACGCCTATTCGCGGTGGAAGACATTTCGCCCCCTTCCCTCGCTATTAAATCAATCCGGTCGAAGGGTGATCCAAGTCCAAGAATCGACGGGGTCAACGAGCCAGTCCTCTCTCGTCGCGGCCGCAATTAATTAAGTAAACGGTCCCCTCTATTGGA
Organism: Dufourea novaeangliae; assembly: GCF_001272555.1. NCBI lineage: Eukaryota > Metazoa > Arthropoda > Insecta > Hymenoptera > Halictidae > Dufourea > Dufourea novaeangliae. Next base: position 532,416 of record NW_015373917.1, on the reverse strand, counting down.
CGACCTCTTTCAGCGGTTAATCGCAGAAAACTCGCGATTACGGCCGTTCAACACAAGCAATATGAAACTCGACCCGAAATTGGTCCAAGTTAAACGCCCCACAGACGATACGATTTGCGTCGTACAACTGATTGGCACAACCCAGGTCGCTTCGACCACACAATAGTCCAGAATCAAAACTTAGCAGCCCAATTCAACTCTATTTGAAATATTCTGAATGTATTCAAATATTTACGATACGATATTCTTTGATAATAACTGACTGCTATTCGAAAATTCGAGTATTCAAATTATTCGAATATTAATAGCCCTAATCCTAACAGTTTGTCCAGATCTCTGTGCAACTTATCGTACGACAAATCGTATCGTCGATGGGAACCTTTAGGTTGGACACAACCTTTCCGCCGGCGAACCGCCGGGCATATAATCATCCTTGATGGTTAATCACACGGATTAATCGAATGGACGGGCGTCACGATCAGCTGTTGAGGACGCACAGCACGTGCTCCCGAGACCTGATCGGGATTCGGTTCACTGGCTGTTACACCAGAACGCGCAACCGGGGAACCTATGCAGATAGATACGAAACGAGGACTGGGATGAACAGAAATTCGAACCGGAAGTGATAGTCCGAGTGAAAAATTATATTGGAGAAATTGAAGAACGTGGATGTTGAACAATTTTACTGGTAACACGAGATCTGAGTAGCTAGAAGTCACGAACTTGACTGACAGAAGACTTAAATGCGTATAAAGGTATCGTAATTATGAATGTACGAACAATATATACAATGTCTAAGTAAGACTGTAATAAATAGACTGCGGATTTTATGCATTTATAGTGTCTAGAGCTCTGTGAAATACAATCACACGCAACTTCTTAACTCGATAAGACACTTAAAAGTAGAAAGAAATTCTTTATGAATTATTTCATAAAATTTTATTCTGCATAAAAATCCGCAGTCTAGTAATAACTTTTATCACTAGATGAAAAATGAAACGACTATTGTGATCATTCCAGATCAACTAGGATCCGTGGATAATGGGAACACGAAAAAATCCACGTGCAACAGAAGAATCCAGCCCAGTATCCAGGGACACTTACATAAGTCGCGAACATAAACAGAGAGGAACGCAACCGGAGGGACCGAGACAATGGGTAATCTAGCGAACAGTTTGCTCCGTGTGGCGTTCTAGCGAGGACAGTGTCTTCTATCGCGAAACAATCTACCAGACAGTACCATAAACCATCAAATAAATTCATCTAAACATCAATACCAACACACACATCACCAATGAGTACTAATCAACGTCTGACATCGACTCACCGAAGAAGATCCTGAAGAGGCTCAGTCAACACACATTCATCCGTTCCTCCAGCGTGTACCACCTTCGCTGGACAGCCCCTTCACTGGTTTAGCTTCTATCTAATAGTAAATTTCTCACAAACTACACCCTCTCGATCGGTCGAGAGATTGTCGAGGTCGGTCTCGCGGCACAGTACGTCAGCCTCGAAATAGCTCCAGGGAACATCCGCAACGTATCGTTGTCTCTCCACTTGTCACCCAGAATCACGTTTTTTCGCGGTCGTCGACGATATCAAGCTTCTGTCGTTGTCAGACGAGCAGACACACACGGGATTGACGGACTGTACGCGAGCAAACGCAGATCGATGTCCGAGAATCGACGCACTAGTATGATCTGAAGAGATACAAACGTTTTTTCTCGACTTTTACTGTACTGTGTGAGCTATGTATTGTTCTTTCTTTCTCGCCTGTAGTCTCTATATTGTCTGACGGGATCGCGACAATGGACTGGTGAGGCTGCAGAACGGAACACGCTGCACACCCAGGACGCACCACGCAAGTTCCAGCTGACGCGCGTCGTCCTGGCGAATAATCGACGCGAAGTGGGGGAGAGGGTCGCCGCCGCGCCACCAGCTCGGATCAGCGGGATTTAGACCGGACCCAGGAACGACCAAGTACACACTGTCCACCCACCGCACTTGGCTTCTGGACGGACTTTTTTATTTAATATACCATCATTATTAAGACAGATGATAAGGGTAAACAGGGTTAAATCCTCGTTAGTGTACCGAAAGTGCCAATGTTGAAATAGTTATGTAAAACGCGTACACAGTGACTCTCACAAGTTTGTTCACAAAGGTTGTCACCTGTATTTACCAGAATGCGAATTTTATTTCGAAATTGAGAAAAATTTGAGGGGAATGTATAAATAGAAATTATTGCGTAACAGTTTTGACGTCTAATTGGTATTTCGGAAGTTTGTGAACAAATGTGTGAGTATGTCCGCAACGGATGAGTCGCATACTTTACTTCACAAAATTTTCTGAACCGAATTTCTGGTGCTGCGTATGCTAATATTGAAAAATTTTTAGACCGATACCTTGATAATCAGATAGCGTTGCACTTCGGTGAGATGTTCTCTGGATCGTTAAAACCGACTATGGTATCGTGGATCTTCGATGTTCGTGATTGTACTTTCTTTCATTCACTGTGGACCGCTTCAATTTTCTTCATTTAACCTTCTTCATTTAATGACAGATGCCAGTAAAGTTTCTGGCTCCAGATCCACGTGTCTCGATCGTCTCGTCGGTCCGTCGTTATTACTCGTCGATTCTTCTGTCATGGACGACACTCGAACGTTTCGTCTTTTCACACCGGTAGGGACAGATACTACTATATCAAAGTTCGATGGTCCAGATGTGTACTCGTTTTTCTTCTCCAGATGTTCTCCAAGGTTCTTCAAGGTCGATGTTCTCCAAGGTAAATGTTCTCTAAGATGGGTGTTCTCCAGGGTTCTCCAAGATTCTTCAAGGTAGATGTTCCCCAAGGTTCTTCAAGGTAGACATTTTCGAAGGTAATAGTTCTCCAAGGCAAATGTTCTCCAAGCTGAATATTCACCAAAGTAAACCTTCTCCAAGGTACAGTCGCGAAGAGCCAGAAAACAGAGCGTCACGTCGTTTTCGACGACGACAGACACCGAGAGTATACGTAGGTTAAACGACGGTAGCCAGGCCGACCGTGTTCCCTGTCGATCGAAAGCGTCGCGCGATGAAACCAGACCACGTTAAGCTGCCTAGAAACCACGTCTCGTCGCCGTGACGGCGTGCACGTGTGCTACGCGAAACGATACGGCCCTAGGTAGGTATAACCGCTAGCCTGGCTGATCACCGACCGCGCAAAGCAACTCCTCCCTACGACTAAGGAGGTATAGAGGGAACAAGCTCAGCTAAGGGGAAGGGAGAACGGGGAGAAATCGGTTCGATAAGTTCAAACGGAGGAAGAAACACCGTCGAGTCACCGCCGCGACACTGAATGAACTCGTCTCTGACCCCAACCGTCCCTGTGGCCCAGAACCACGACCGCTCGCGAGTCTAGCACCACCCCATTCGACCTCCCCTTCCCCCCACCTCTGTCGCAGTGAATTTTTCCCTCATCGAGAGTTCGATGACGACTGGTAATTTTCATAGGTTTCGTTGAAAGGCTGTTTTGAATTAATGTTATTTGGTGGATTTATCAGAGTTAGGGTACTCGTTGAGATCTATTATAGGGTGGATGCACCACGAAATGAACCGTATATAGCAAAAGGCAACAGTATAGCCAAGATCGTCATCCTAACTTTTCAACAGTTGGTGAGATTAAATAATTGTCTACTCATTCAACCAGAAATATTATCTTATAAAAATTGGTTCATTAGTGCGTTTGCCCTGAGTCACTTGTGAAATCTTGGACCATTGATTCTGTGCATTTCTAAAATAGGCGATTGTGTACATTTCGATAAGGTCCTTATCCACTTGGTACCAAACATATGGAACAGGTATTATAGAAATCTATATCTACGTGAGTATTGGTAGCCCACTGGATTATTTGTCGATTCAAATTAAATTAGAACTTGTACACAGCTAATCTCTGTTCCTAGGATACTCTTCGATGATGACAGATTGCTAATTTCTTTTACCGTTCGAATTAATCGACTTAGACCCAGCAACAATGCGTCCAAGTGTGTCGTAGGACTTCGATAAAGGGATATCGTCGGATTGTTACGCGAAATACAGATGTCAAGAGATGGGGCAAAATAAAATTGCGTTGAGAACGGACGACCACACACTTACACACAACGGTAACGTCCAATCGGAATCGCGCATGCTCGAGGTGACGTCAGGGGGCGAAAAATCAATCCACCCTGGCCCCGTCGCACTGTACAGTGCGGCAGGACAGGGCCGACTTTATACCTGTCGGAAACGACGAATTTGTCGAATTTAATCGACGACTTCGAGACCTACTCCTTTCCATCTCACAGACATTCCAATATTTTGAACCTGTTTTTTTGTCTATTTTGATAGTTATAATTTACAAATTGTTACAATTAACATTTTCAATCATTTTTTTTAGAGGTTCAGAATGTGGATGGATGGTATCGAGGGAAACTCAAAGAATATCGAAGCTGACGGTTACACAATCCCTCCAAGCAGTGGTGTTTAATTAACTGATTAATTGCCTGTACCGGCTCGTTAAGAACGCACACACCCGTGGTAATTGATATAATGCTTATGCAATGCGAGGCCGTTTAATTTGCTTAAACGGGAACAGCCGGCGACGGATCATTTGTTTATATCGTGTGCACACGTCGATGAATTCTCGGTTGTGTAGAGATTATAAGCGCGTCTGTTGTAAAATCGAGAGCAAGACCGTCGGTCTCTCTCACAATTCCGTCTTGGAGCTTGTTTGTCTCTCAAATGACTCCATTTCTACGTAATTCACGAGGCACTTTCTACGTGGCGAACGAAATTAAATGACCTTGGGGAACGCGTAAATACGGACGATGAATCGAAAGAACAAAATGCGCAGCAACGTTATTAAAATTATTCGGTGATATGTGTGGACTTTTCGAGACCAACGGACGTATAATCTATTAAGCCTTGTATTGCTGCACTTCACTGGCGTAGAACCTTATTTATAACAAGAAAACCAACTTCCAAAGACGTACAATTCAATTAAAATATAATACTAATTACTAGACGGCGGATGTTTATGCATTTGCAGTCAATTTTAATATACAAAATGCAGTGAAATAGAGTCTTTAGCAAAACTTAATGATATGTCTATGTTATTATCAGCACAATAAGACATCTAGTATAGAAAATAAATTTTTATCTCATTTTCATATTCATAAATTAATGTTCAAAATTGTGAATTTGCATAAATATCCGCAGTCTACCCATTACTGTTAACAGGCAGCAGTAAAAGTAGGTTCGCTGATAAGTAATTTGTGGTAAATATAACAACAAAAAATAATGTATTACCTCGTGCCTACGGCGACGGCAGCACAACGACGATCGCAGAGAAAAAACACGCAGTTTCCACGTCCTATCGGTTGCAGGTTCGCATGATAATTGATGAACAGTCTGTTTTTTACCCTTTAGGGACGCGTGTATGTTTTCATCGACTGATCAAATATTGCCGGGAAACACAACGGAGAACGAGAGACGCGCGCGTTCGCAGGTCGTGGCAGACAGTGGCCGTTGAGCGATCGGGGGGCACAGAGCAACCACAGCAACAACCGCGAAATTGCGTTCGGCCAGTCGAAAGGGATTCCTGCAATTCTGCGAGTTGTTCCGTGCCACAGCTTGAACCACCATTAGAGCTTATCAAGTCAGTTAAACGGACACGAAAGAAGAGACAGACGCGCCGAACGAGGCGGCTCTTAAGTGTCTGGAGGTGGTGTCGTATATGGTGCAGTCGTTAAGTAACGGTCAAGACTGCGTACCAAGTCTCTGATCAACAGAAACTTGCAACGCGACAATGCGGTATCTGTCTGACCATTTACTAACAGACAGAGTTTTATTATACTATATCTTGGCAGTTTACAGTCAAGCAACTTTGTATCATTTTAAATTTGTATTGCGAGTAAGCGAGGTTGCTTTAATTATGAACGAGATTAAGTTTGACAATATACTATACAAAAGTACATAGTAAGAAATACTTTATTGGACTGTTAATCCTTTAACGCCCAGTGTTGCACCGGTAGCACTACTTGATGATATTCCCTACATAGAGTACTAAATCACTTCTGGCGAATTAGTGCGTAAAAAGGTATACGGATCCGTTTTAAAAAACAAAGTTGACCTTCATATGACCTCAAATTATTAATTCGTTAATTTAGTTTGTATTTTAATAAATAAAACTTGGATATTGCGATGACACATGTCGCAGAGCCAGTAGAGTGCAAAGGGTTAAAGAGAATGATTTTAGGATATATTCGGACATGGTCCAGAATATCCAGAGCTATGTGGGAGTGGCTTTTTTCACTAGTACCATACACGTTGTAGCAACGAGACCAAAGGGGTGAAGTTTTTTTGTTGTTGCGACCTGCGTTGGATCCCCTTCCGTTTGGCAGTATTGCATTCTGCCCTGGGCTCACTTCCAATATTTTAGCAACAACGTTAGGTGAACGTCAAATACACGTTTGGCACGAGTCGTGCCAAATAATAAGTGCAACGTTCTATAAGTATGAAGACCCAGATCAGAGATACAATTAACCGACCATTTATTACAAGATCACACTGATACCTCTAATTCCGCGGCTGAATCGATAGATTAGTTAATTTAAACTCTTCTACAAATGGTTCATTTTTTTCTGAATTCGAGTGTTCAGTGGCGCCATCTTGTAACGGACCATCCATACCGTTACCCGAGAATCTACTGTATCGACCATTTATCCGCTTGACAAGTGTAAAAAAAATCATTTCTAAGAAATATGTAAATCTTAAATATAACTAATTGTAAATATAAAATATTGTACTAGCTGACTAAAAGAACCAATGAAGGAGATTATCATTGGAGACATTATTCTTCCCATAAGGAGATTCTATTTTTTTTTTTTAATCGATGTTCAATTTTCGAAACGAACCCTGCAGTCCATCGAGTTCCGCCAAGAGCCTCGATTTAGTTTCGGGCAATCTAGCGCTTTCGTTCGTTCGGCTGAGCTTCTCTTCGCGTAGGAACCAATCCCTGTTCTTCTCGATCTTCTTTCTCCATGAGTCTGCAAACAGTAACGATTACTAACAAAAAAGTATACCTAGAAATAATGTGTTGGATCAACCGAACCGTTTAACTCATCGAAAGTGCCTGCTTTGCCTCCCCATTCCTTCGGCAATATATCCTTATTCATGTAAGGATGCAATTCCTCTCCACCACCAGTATGGATTCGAAACTATATTCACGAAAAAAAAGGACATAGCGTCATCCAGAAGACTTACGATAAATTAATTACAGTGACTCACACATTCGTTCACATACTTTCGGAATTAACAATTAAATATACAAATTTTCATGCAATTCCCATTTACGTATGCGATTCAGCGAAATAAATGCGACCGTTTTCCGTGCACAAATTTGTGAGTCACTGTATTTACACAAAATAATCTCACTTTCTGAACTAGTTTTTCTTTCAGAAGAGGATAGAATATATTCAGAACGCTTTCTATGAATGCAGGAGCGTGAAGAAAATGGACCCTGTGAAGTCGCAACGGCATACTGTCTTGCACCGCCAACATCGACTTCCGAATGATGCTCTGCGTTGGGCTACACTTTGTAAAGTGAACTACGCTGAATCCCTGAAGACAATAATTCGTAGATAAACGTGAAGCAGTTATTAATGTTAAACTTCTTCAGAACTTGGTTTACTATTATTCTAGGGGAGCATCGAGATCTTTGAGGCGTTGAAGTGGGGCAATATCCAAAAGAAAATGGTACCTGAAGATCGATGACCATAATGTTCGACAGGCAACATTCCTCCATCAGACGCGTGTCCAGGACCATCAGGATCCTTTTGGTGATTGTCCGAATGGAAAATTTGTCGATCGACGTGTCCCGAAGCCGTAGAACAGTGACACGGTGCCCTTCATTCGTCAACGATGGCAGAACGAAGTAGTGTCTAATTGTAGATAAGAAAGAAATCAATCTAGTTTCCCTTAATTACGGCTACGAAATTAATGAAATATAAAAGGGAAGGATTACATCGATTCATGACACTGTTGAATATCCTTCGAAAGAGGATCACGCAACGAAAAGAATTCAGGCACGGCGGTGCGTACGCTGTAGTACCGTTCCAAAATCAATTTACATCTTTCTATGCTGTTCTTGCAGCCGAACAGGAATCTCTTGAGTCTTGCGTCATCTGCAATCAGCCGTTCCGAATTACCGAACAAACACCGTAATCTCGTCTGTAATTGCAAATCCGCGAGTCGAGATTTTACGAGCACAAATCAAATAAATGCACTGTTATGATATCTACGAGCCTATTATTATTATTGAAAATCACATGACAACGCTCGTTGTCTTGGATATGTACGTAAGAAGCATTCACAGTCTGGTGCATAAAAACCGAAAGTATTTACAGAATGGAAATTATATGATAAAAATAATTCAATTCACACGTTAAGATTAATATCTGAAAATTAAAATGAAGCATAATTTTGAATTCTGTACTAGGGGTTTTACTATGTTAATAGTACCACACAAATATCATTAAACTTCATTGACACGTTCATTTCATTGCACCAGAAGAATTCCCATTTTTTCCATTTAAAAAAACAGCAATGAACGTCGGTAATTCACCGTGACAATTAATTTTTTGTGATGCAGACCCATGTGATCAGGCAGATGAGGCTGTTTCGAAAGCCATTCCCGTATCGCCGCGATGTCGCGTTTCCTCGTTTCCGGATCAACCGGAACCACCTCATCGATGCGTCTCTGTTGTTCGACGGTCGGCGGCAACAGCGTCATATCCACGTCTGCGAACATTTTTATTCTTTAAACGCAAAACCTTGGGCACTGTGTGTCGTTGCGAAAGTTACAAATGTTGCCGGAATATTATCTTCACTCGAACGGAAGAGAGACTGTCACACAACGGGCGTTCAATATTGACAGTCGTAACACACTTCGACGGAGCTTGTTTGCGTACGAAGCGCGAATCTCGCCGAGATTCTTTTAATCTCTCGGCGTTAAGAACGTTTGTTCTTCCTTTTAAGCATTCTGTTGTGAAAATACAGATGAGATGCACATATTGAAACCATTTCTGTGTTAACTAATTGGCTAGAAATAAATTGTTTCCCTAGAAGAGGTGTTTGAGCGTTAAAGGGTTGAAAATAATTTTAAAAAATTTTACAATAGGTTGGTTTAATATTGATATTTTGAACTTCGAAATGACAAGATATTATACATATACATATATCTATATCAGTCTCATAATTTTGAAAAAAAGATTTACGGTTCTGGGCGTTAAAAAGTTAAGCATTTTTTGGAAATCGTGCGCGATGGTTCCGTGACAAATGGCACTTCCTCGAAGTACACGTTTGAATATTAATGCGTCTAATGTCCATTACGGGTAAGTGATTTGTCAATTATGCCTGTTTGACAAGCTTTCAATCGCTGAGTAAAGTTTGTAAACGTAAATGGATAGAAGATAGAGTGTATTTTCTAGCTAGCTTCCTTTTCCGTGGCTTTGACCCCGAACCTCAGGTTACAATTAACATGATTGTGTCATGGACGTGATGACAGCGATGGACGCGAAACGTTTTCAACAAAGCTTCAGACGTTACTTGGAATTCGAAGATTTTTATAGATTCTTGGGCACACTTGTGGACACATTTTCATGGACTTTAACAGACGTTTAACGATATCTGTAAACTTGCAAGCTCTGAAGATTTCGATAATTTAGAGATTTTTTAGAGCTTTCCAGAGACTTTCAGAAACTCTAGTTTTTCAAATATCTGACGTTAATAAATGGCCGTAGGGCCATTTGAAGCAATCTGAGTCTTTTACTAATTCAATATTCACTGTGACATCAAAGAATCAGAAGCATTCTTGACTGTTTTACGTAAACTGTCGAACCTCGAAGGTGAAATGATTCCCAGATTATAGGGGAGAAAAGAGAAGGGGAAATAACTTATGACCAGAATTCGATATCAGTGCGTTGCACCACACACGAATGTAAACTACATTTTCGTAACTGGATCGATATTTGTCGAACGCATTGGAAAAAGCCACACGATTTCAGATCACGAAATCGAGCGTTCCATCCCTGCGCATTACACGGTTGTTGAGAGTCGCTTGAACGGGCGACGATACGTGAGTGAAATTGATTAGATCCGCGTGAAAATGCAAGTGAGGAATCCGTGATGGATGTAAACAGTGAGAGAGCAGGAATAATACACATGTTCGATGCAATAAAATTACAAATTAAACGAAATTCAATTACTTGGATTGTTGAATAAATTTAACTTTTCTTTTTAGTCTAATGGAATGGTTGTCACTATTCACCTAGTACAAAAGTCCATCGACTCCATACGAGGACTTGATCGAATTAAGTGTATTACGGTTCGGAAAGTAAACAGGTTCCGCCAGGAAAATCGACAATTACGCTTGCTTGAAACAGTAAGTACCTTTTACGACCCGCCGTCGATCCTAAACAACTCTTGAAAACATTCGCACACATTTCACAATATTTCTTGCTGCTCTCTATTTTGAAAAAAAAAGCTGTACGTTAAACCTAAACTAAAGGACTGCGAAATACTCGATAATACAATGCATAGCATAACGATAAAGTCACCCTAAAATGGTATAGGTAGGTTGAACAGTTAAATTATGGCTCTTTCTTCAGTATGATTTCGCCATCAATTCTTATTTACGTGGACGCGTTTTCGATGCTCAAATTTCACTTTCGTTTTCCAACATCCAGTGGCAGTAATTGGGACATTTACTCAACTTGCTTCGTTTTTATTTTATCCACAATACATAAGAATTGAAAATTTTAGGGTAGTTTTATAGTTATACCACGCAGTGTATATCATAATCAAAAGCAGAACATATAAATCGATACACTCGAAAAAAAGGATAAAACATTCACCACTTTTTTACTTTAATTAAAAGTACCAATAACACAAGGACTAACGTAAAATTACGTGAAAAATGAAACAAGAGTAAGGAAACAAATCTTCAAACATTCTACTCACCCAATTATTGAAAATCAGTTGAATCCAAAGAAAAACTCAGAACTACCGAGGAGGGTCACAAAAATTCGACAGAAAGTCTTTGTCCAAAAAAAGACAAAAGAATGTGTCCTCAGCGTACGGTGAACGTCGTCGAACTAACACCGCGTCTTCGATCGGCATTTCTATGATCCCGTACCGATTCCTCACAACTGTGTTCCCCACCATCTCCCACGACACTGTAATGGTAGGTACACGATGGGCCTAGAACAAATGACCCAACGCATGATTGCCTCGAACGAAGCTTGCACGCATGTCCGTTTCCCGTAATGCTCCCATCACTCTCCTACGTGAGTGGATTTTGGTTTCGAATCTTCGATGGTGGGCAGATCGAACGAAAAGTGAATCGTGGGAACTAAAACAGAGCAATAAAGACAATTCCATTCAGAATATCGATTTTTTTAAAGCGAATTTCACGATATCTATATGGATATATCTATATATCTATATCTATATCTATATCTATATCTATATCTATATCCAATTCCGTCGATTGCACGAAACGACAGCCCCGCCGCCGGAAGTTGGCAACGTTCGGTTGACAGTACGCGACACCGGACGCTCCGTGGACGGTTAAATTCCAAGAATTACAGAAAAATGTTATCGGGGAGACAAACGGAATGAAAGGACAGCTGGCGAAATGTTCGATTGTCTAACTGTGTGCAACAGCGTTTGCATAACCTGCATCTGGTGCATTCTGTTCTCCACGTGGTGAGGACGAACGTCAGTAAGCCTTCGATCAGAAATTTCAATATACGAATCTGAATGTTTCGTAGTTTCCCGAGATACGTGGGTCCAACGGGAGTCGATTCCAGCGAGTATTGCGGCTTGAGGATACCAGGAAATGGCAAGAAAATTTCACGTGTGCTTCAGTGCAGCTTGAGCTCCGCCAATGACGAGACGCCTCGTGATCCGGATGACCAGAAGGATCCTAAGAACCGCAAGCTATCGATCCATAGACCACCATTAGACAAGACTTCATAAAATTTCTAAAAAATTATGATTAATAAATAAAAATCAGAAGTTAAGTCTGAGTCCTGTACCGAATTTACAATCTTTATAATTACATATTCAGAAGGAAATTGAGAACTGGGTCCTTCAGTATAGAACGACTGCACCCTAAAGACCTAAAAAAAAAACATAAACTTTATTATAAGTAGTTAGAATTGTCTATTTATAAAAGACTTCTCGTGCAGTTATAATGATATTTGACCCGTATAATTTATTAAAAATCAAGAACTGGCCCCGGTCTTCTCTGCAAGGTGCTGACAAATTTCTCCTCAATTTTCGAGGACCAGCTACTAAATTTGCAAGAACCCACAATAATTCTCGGGTCACTGTAGTCACAAGTAACCAACAGTCATCGCCACTCGTGGACGGGGCAGCGTGACCGTTCACGGGCCATTCAGGGTCCTCGGTAGCCAGATCTGAATGAACCATCGCCGATAGGGGTTTTTCAATGAAGTTCGCAAAACGCAAACCTACTGTATAAACCAGCGCCCGTAAAACTGCGCGAGTCAGCGTGCTACACGTTCATTCATCCGGCGGGGGCCAGCCGTGGAAAATTGTTTCGTTACGGCCAGATGAGCCATCCTCGGGTTTTCACCATTCCGTTGACTATCCCCAGGCCAGACTTGTCCTCAATGATTGACCATAACCTAACACAGACCAGTAGGCATGGTCCGAACCACTAGGAACGTCGCGACGATTGATGGAGGCGACGCCTCTCTCCAGAGACCGTATTGTCACGACTGAAAAGCGTCCTCGTAATTGCCCCTAACTCCTTTCCTTTCGATTGCAACAGCGTCTCGTAATGACCCCGACGAATGGCAGCGGTCGCCATTGTGGTGCTATGACGGGACACCGCGGGGGGACAACCCCGTTGCGATCCGGAGGAACAGCAAGTGGAGTACATACCCTGAATTCGAAAACTTTCGCTGGTCTTCCTTCCTTCCTTCAACCCTGTCTAGATCACCTGAAACAAATTGTACATCGTCATTCTATGGATTGGAAGATACTCTGAAGTATTATTAACAGTTTGATGTCGGATGACGTGGTAATACGTCTTTTTAAGAACAAATGTTGAACGCTGACTGCCAGCTGTCTACTGAACCTGTGAATACAAATATTCTTTGTCAATACCTTAGTAGACGATTTCCAGCAGCCCATTTCTTCTGGCGCCATTTTCTTCTTACGCACATAATTCACCGGTCGATTTCGGGGACCCTCGAGAATTTACAATGCACACTTAGTTCCCACTCGCTGGGTAACAGCAAAAGACGTCAGGATTATTAAGTAAAAAAAGCAAAAGAGGAGGAGCGAGAAACGACGGAAAGAAAGAAGCGTGGAGGGTTCGTAATCGCGACTGTCGTGGGAGTTCATAAAGGTGTCGTTCGAGCTGTGTGTGGTCGGCCGCTATACAATGGGGATCGCTGCGGCCAATAAATTAGGCGACGCACAGTGAAAGATCATGCTCTCGATGTACGAAAAATAGCGTGACACGTATATGATCGCGGCGGTAGGTGGACGCTACTGATTTTTCCTCTCTTTGGGACCCTGAGGTCGTAAAGAAAAGTCTGCGGTCAGAGTCTCAATGGGACGACAAGTGACCGCGATATTATACGTGGGACGAATCTCTTCTGGGGCTGAATGAGGATCCTCTTCACGCGCGGGGAACACGTCTTCGGGGGTTGAAAAAGCCGAACGATAATTCATGAAGACGGTCCTAGATCGTCCGTGACCCGAAGATTTTCGCACGGTTCCTTCGGCGGAGGATTTTCTTCATTTCCCTAGTTTTTACTGAAATTTAAACGAAATTACAATATGAGGAAATTATTGTGGGTCTGATATAAATATTGTCTAGGGAATTTTAAAGCTAGATGGACAACAATTACGCTAACATAAACTCTTCTTATCACTGCCGAGGAGCCTTCGAACACTCATCGACGATTCCCTGTACTAAGATCGACTTCCAACGCCACCAAAAGTCCATGCATTCAGGTCCATTTTTGCAATTCTGATAAAAAAAAATATATCGTCATTGCTAGATCACTACCAATGCATCCCTCGAACTTTATTTCGACCTCTCGCAATCTTCCACCTTCCTTAAATCGTGACTGAACCGTCGGAAATTCGCACGTTCGCGGGTCTCGATCCGTCCCTCGTTAATAACGTCGGATCGTCGACAACGGCGTCGAGGTGGAAATAAATAAATCGACGACGGTCGGCTGCGCGGCAGGTGGTGAGATCACGGAGGGTGGTCTAGGCGCGTTTTCATTGTGACGACGGGATAACCGCGACCGAAGCCCAACGGCACAGCCACCGTCCGACGTAATATCATCATTATAATCACACACACACAGATGTGCGACGGGGAGATGTATCGAGATTCTATTTTTATATATATGTATATTATATATTGCGGTTACGGCGGTATTGTGCGCTGTTTCACCTCTAAACAGCTCCCAGAAGGACCCCCGTGGAGGGAAGGTATATACCCGTCTCTGCGGGGACATTGAGATCCCTGTCGACAGCCACGGTAATCTGTACACACGCTTCCTGCTTGCATTTCTCTACCCCTCAGAGTCTTCATCCCCCTCTCGGGTCCACTACCTGTGTGGTGGTATGCAGAAATGTGAATTATCATGAATGCTTTCATGATTCTGTGCTCCAATTGTAAGCGTGTAAAAATTACTCCACTCTTTTTTCTAACTCACTGTATATCGCGTGTCGATCGTCAAATATTCTTCACCGGAACATTGCCACGTATCACTGGTATATTCCATCGCCTGGCATTTCCAAATTCGCAGAGCCAACCGGGACAATCGCGTTCAGGGTAATGCAGGCGTGCCCACGATCATGTTAGAACCGCTGATAGTTCTGACGGTATTGAACTGCTTCTTCATGTTCAGTTCAACGGTGACGACCTGCGCGTTGTGGTAATTATAACCCAGCTGACCTGCCTTTGAACAAGGATGGATAATTTTTTGAGATGAATCTTTCGTTCGACCAGGTGGCAATATCGGAGTCATCGGTGCTGTTTCAGGCGGGACCCGGCTGCCCAGGCAGCCAGACACGCGTTCTGGAAGCTGAAGCACGCGTATGGGAAATCGAAGAAACCAGAGAAAACGAAGCACGAGACTGGACACGAGAACGAAAAGGGCAGCGAAGATGGAAACGATCATGACAGATCGAGCTCGATGTTCTACAGCAAGAACAAGAGGAACTCGAAGCAAAAGTCGAGATCCAGCTCGAACGGCTGGTTCAGGAAGAGATCGTTGAGCACCGATCCAGGGGCCTCCCTGTGAGTATTAATCATTACAACTCACTTTGTTCGCGGAAGGCTGTCACATCTACTTGACCAAATTATGTGCTAAAATTAGAATATTATTTCAAAATTAAGAAAAATTGATTAGAGAAAGATGATGAAAGTTATGATAAATAGAATAGAAGTCTGGGAACGAATGCGTGAGTCATTCTAATCTTCAGGGAAACGATGGAGAGCTGGGAGATCGAGAGCAAGACGAGAATGTCTGAGGCCTCGCAGACCGCGAACGACACGAAATCAGCGGTGGTGATGGAGTACTCGACCGTCCAGAAGATCCTGCAGATCGTCGACGACGCGAATGACTTGGACGTCACCAAATTGGCTATCAAGGACTTCAATGCCAGACACTGCACCGAACGGAAGATGCCCACATTTAGCATTGAACCGAAGACCGAGCCTCAGACGATGCCTATATACACAACTATACCTCAAACTTAATTCGATTAAACATTATTGAAACAAAATAAATTTCTTCTAATTCAATACATTCTTCGAAAAATTTAAAGTCTTCTAAAATTTTCGGTTACATTATTAAAATTCTTTTGAGATTGATATTAACAGAAGTTGATCAACGTTTCTTCTTTTTATATTTCGTTACGTCCTTCTTCGTTTTCTCTTCCGAAGTCTTTTTCTTAACTTTTCTCTCGTCCTTAAGGGATACTTTCTCCACTGGTAGCTGCTCTTCCGGTTGCATCGGGGGTGGTGTCGATGGCCTCGGCGTTCTCAGCTCCAATTCGATGTTTTTCTTCGGCTCCTCGTTGGTATTAGGCTTCTTCCTCACCTTTAACATGAACACATTCTCGTCACCCTCGGTGACACGATCGGTGTGCACCACCTGCGAACACGGCGAGTCCATCACGGGATAGATGGTGAACGTTCTGCACATTCTTGCCGAGTTCCGGTCGTTTTTGCATTGACCGACCTGAAAAGAGTATTTATTTTAATAACCTAATTTACTCGGTTATATATATATATCATGTTCATTTACTGGTGCATCCAATATATCTATTAATATTATGCATTAATTAAAATTCTACTTTAATAGTTACAAAATCTTTCGAGTATTCATTCACTGGTGCGAGTCTACCCTACAATGTTTCAAATAGTTGTAAATTAATCTCCAAGAAACAAGGTGATCATACTTCGTAATAAATTCCTTGAGCCTTTCCATCACCATCCTCCTTATTCTCCTGGGTCTTCGACTGAACACGGAAGAGGATACGATTGTTCTCGGGACCCTTCAGTATTTTCGGACCCTCTTTGCTCGTCGGCCTTTGTATCTCTACTACGTCGCAATCGCAGGGAGGATCCCAGTCTCTCAATCTCTTCGATTTACCTTTCTCCCTCTCCATACGAATAATCAGTTCATTGCCAACCATCGCCGTACCGATTTCCCTGTAATACTTCGACGAAGGATCGTTCAACGGCTTCGGCGGCGGACAATCCGGCGGGCATGGCGCCTCTGGCATCGTCGTACAAGAATGCATCGTGAAATAATTATCGTCTGATTGTTGAAACTTGGAATTTAGATGGTAATCCTCGAATCCATTTTGTCGTTGGGTGGGGTTAGTTAATGGACGTGTTCACGTGACAGTAGAAGTCATGACTTTCGTTGTGACACTGTATAACAATGTAAATCAATGTCACGATGTTTAGTTTTCACGACGAAAAAAGTCGTAACATTTAGTGTTATCCTAGACTTTGGATTTTTATGCAAAATGATATTTTATCATTTACAGAAGACTAGAGTAAATGTAGGAACGTCCTTCTTCTCTTAAGCATCTTATTGGGTTCAGAATAAAATAGAAAACTCAGTGCACGGGATGCATGTTTTGCTTTTAATTGTATTTCACAGAGTTTTATTGGCTATAAATGCATAAAATTGAAAGTCTAGTCTTGTTGTAAAAGACACGATTTACTGTCACGTGAAAATGTACCTTTAGTAGGGGTCCACGAACGGCTGTCATTGATTGCAGCGTGAACACGTTCAGATCAGACGACCGATCCCACCATGGCGTCCACCACGATAACCTGATACAATTAAGAAACCTTTTTCACCACATTACACTCATTACACTATTCAATAGACCATGTTACACTATCAATAAATCCTTTCTTCCTCTGAAGAAATGATTAAGTACCAATAAAGATGATCATCGCAACTCACAAGTGTGGATGTCCTCCGAAGTAGAGCGTCCGAATCACAGATCCTGTTCCAAACATTATAAATAATCGATGTCAGTCGACGAAAAGTCTGAAATCTATTTTATCACGTCCCAAAGTCGATGAGACCGCGTGTTGCCCGATAGAACCTCCAAAAAAAGTTGAAGTACCCGAACCAAAGCTTCGTTCAGAGATCAAGGAAAGGGGTTTACCGTATAAAGAGATCGAGGCCATTATCAATGACAACAGACTGGTGATCAGAACCCAGAAGGAACCACCTAAAGAGGAGTTCGATCCTCCGTGCGACTGTACCGAAGACACCCAGCAAAATATCATCGATGAGGACAAGAAACCCGAGCAGACTTCGGGGAATCGAACGGTGACGTTGTTCCCGCAATCGAAGGATCTTGTGCAGGAGGAAGAGGAAACCACGCACATGAATGAAACCGAGGATATGGAAGATACATCGGAAAAAGTCAGTCAGAATCCGAATATATTTCGATTGAGGGTGTGGAAGAAGTCGAAAGATGGGCAGGATATGCATATGGAGTTCCAGACACCACGACCTTGGTCGAAAAAGAAGAGATTAGAGTACACAGAATCTTTGTATAAAAAACCTGAAATTGTGGAATCTGAGGCGATGAAGATTGAAGATGGAACTGGTACAGAGGAGGAGAAAAAAGGGAGGAAAAGAGGGCGCAAGAGGAAGAGAAGACGGAGGAAGAGCG